>NC_134532.1:113859281-114162311 GCF_050624435.1 Tenrec ecaudatus
CTGGAGATCAGCTCCTCTATTTTTCCCTCCCACCCACCTGTGTGGACTCTTGATAGATTATAAATTGATATTATTTTCATATCTTACACCGACCGCTGTCTCCCTTCCCCCCGGTTTCTGCTGTTCTCCCCCCTGCATGGGGGTGTGTGGTTATGTGCCATTCATTTTAATCGGCACTCCTCTCCTCTTCACCACTCCCCTCCATCCCCTATCCTTTTGGCATTGCTAGGAATAGAAGGAAAGACACTTCCCTCACAATATATGGGTGGAGGCACAGGCAGTCGGGTGGAGGTCAGACCAAATCCAAGGAGATACATGTGAATCCAACATAAAGAAGGGGAAAGGGGGGGAAGGAGGAGGGAGAAAAGTTGGGGTGGTTGTGGACTGAGATGATGGCATGGGGAGCAGAGCCCCAACCTACACAGGGTGAAAGTATTGGTTATGACTCCACAGAATTGGAGTGAGCATACAGATCCCACCACGGCACACCAAACCAGGAGGGCAACATAACCACGTGGCGAATTACATGAAAAGATTGGCCTACTGGGCCGGCTCCAACCAGAGCCAGTCTGGCCCCTGAGCTGGAAGTGTGCGCCGCAGAGAACGATGCTAGACCTTCAGGTGGGGGAAAGGAACAGGGATGGGCGTAGCAACCTTTTTATATAATTAGCTTCTCTGGTTATTTGGTTGGCAAACTGATTGAATAAGTATAGTGAGAGGATTCAACCCTGATGCACACCTTTCATGACTTTAAATGCTGCATTCCCTTATTCTGTTGGCAAAACAATCCATGCACAAATCCATTACAAACACAATTAAGTGTTCTTCTGGAATTTTCATTCTTCTCAAGGCTGTCCATAGTTTCCTATGAACCACGCAATCAAATGTCTTCTATAGTCAATGAAACACAAGTAAACATTTTCCTGGTATTCTATGCTTTCTGCTAAGATGCATCTGATGTCAGCAAGGTCTTTTGTTCCACATCCTCTTCTGAATCTAGCCTGAGCATGTGGCTATACTCTGTCAATGTAATACTGTAACTCTTGCTAGATGACATTCATCAAAATTTTATTTCATGTGATATCAGTGATATTGTTCTTTTATTTGAGCATTCTGTTCAGCCGCCTCTCTTTGGAAAGGGTATAAATATGGATCACTTTCAATCAGTTGATCAAGTAGCTATCTTCCAAATTTCATGCCATAGACCAATGAGTGTTTCCAGGGCTTCGTCGCGTGTTGAAACACTTCAATTAGTATTACATCAATTCCTGAAGTCTTATTTTTAGCTAATGCATTCAGTGCAGCTTGGATGTCTTCCTTCAGTACCATTGGTTCCAGTACCATTTGTCTACACACTACTTCTTGAAATGGTTAAATATTGACTCGATCTTGGTACGGTGATTCTGAGCGTTCTATCCATCTTCTTCGGATGCTTTTTGTGTTAGTCTTGGTACATTAGAGAAACCAATCCACAGAAGCTCATATGTATAAGAGAGAGTTTTATATAAAGGGTGAGTGCACATCAGGAAAATATCCCATCCCATGCTTCCCAAGACCACAAGTCCGACATTAACCCATATGACCGACACCAATCCACAAAGTACTCCCCCATCTCACAAGACACACGATAACACCTACTGCAGGAGGAAAGCCGAATCAGTGACCATGTAAGCATCTCAACTCTGGCAGGGGTCTCCACACGGCTGCTCCAGCACCCATAGCTGCATCAGGGTAAGTCCATGAGGCTTCTCCTTGGGGATGTCTTGCAGGAAGGGAGCCTTGCCAGCTGAAGAAGGGAACCGGCTAAGGCAGCTGCACCCTTGTCTGACCATCACAAAGCAAGAGACCCAAGAAGCAGAAAGGCGAGGCTCACTGAGCCATTTATCTCTCCACCCTTCAGTTAACCCCTCACGTGTTTATCGATCAGTTTGGCATGATAAACTTTAGCTAACTCAATCCACCCCTTGCCAATTTGGCACCTGTAAATCATCCTTTAGCTTCACAATTGCAATAAAGCAACACCTACAGCTTAATCCTATAATCCTGTGAATATGTTTCCCCACCTATGGACATTTGTAAGCCAACTACTTCATGCCTTTATTCCCAATTTTGGGTATCTAATTTATATACTACCCACTTACATCAACCCAGTACTCTGAGGAGACAATCATTCAATAGTTTACCCATAGAATTTTTGAGTATTGTAATCCAAAATTTGATTTTTTCCCCTTTTACTTCTTTCAGTTTAAGTTATGTTTAGGGTTCTTCATTTTTTGTTTTCTAATTCTAGGTATTTACATACATCATTAAAATATTTTAATCTGTTTTCCTGAGCCCCCTTTGAAATTTTTGTTTACCTCTTCAACCTCCTTAGTTTTTTCCATTTTCTTTTGTTACTATACATTCAGAATTAGTATCAGAGTCTCTTCTTACATCCACTTTGATTTTTTTCCATCTTTCCTGCCTTTTTAATGACCTTTTGCTTTCTTCTTGATTTCATGTCACAGCTCACCATGAAGGTATCAAATTTGTTCTTGAGATGTTCTCAAAATTTGGGTAGGATATACTCGTCATATTTTAGCTCATGTGAACTTGTTTTAATTTCTTCAACTTCAACCTGAACTAACATATGAGCAATTGATAGTCTGTTCTGCAGACTCTCTGGCTGCTGCTATGGAGCTTCTTCTTGGTTTTTTCCCAAAGACGTAGTCAATTTGATTTTTGTGAATTCCATCTTGAGAAATCCATGTGTATAGTAAGTACCCTTTTTTGTTTTTGAAAAAGGCATTTGCTATGAATAAGTCATTTGTGTTATAAAATTCTATCATGTAATTTCCAGCTTCATTTTTATCACTGCTTTTATTGCTTCCTCGTAGTTTCCAACTTTGCATTCTAATCATCAGTAACTATCAATGTGTCTTGATTTCATGTTTGATCAATTTCACAGTAGAAAATGGTTGAATTCTTCAAATTCTTCATGACTTTTATTGTTTGGTGCATAAATTTGAATAATAGCTGTATCAGTTGTGTTTCCTTATATGCTGCTTGATATAATCCTATCACAGATAGAATTGTACTCAAAGAAAGATTTTTGAAATGTCCTTTTTGATGATAAATGCAATGCTATTCCTCTTGACTGTGTCATTAATCAATACCAATCCACTTTATCTCAGTAGCACCAAAAATATCAATCTTTATGTGCTTCATGTCATTTTTGACAATTGCAAACTTTCCTAGATTCATACTTTGTACATTCCAAGTTTTAAAATTTTCTTCTTATTTTGGATTGCGCCCTTTCAGCAGATGAAGATCTCAAAACACTGCTCAGAAAAAGCCAGTCTTCCCCAGTCAAGCTTTGAGGGCCTTCTCAGCTGGGGCTCATCTTCCCACACTGTCTCTGACAATTTTCTGCTCTGAGTCCTTCGGGTTTCAATAATTGATCATGTTTTCATGTGCTATCTATAAGGTTTTCAGTCCCCAATTTCTCTGTAGTGTACAGCTGATTCCTTCTTAGTAGTCTGTTATTAGTCTGCATGCTAAGCCGAAATCTATTCAATTTGTTTCACCCTGTAGGTATTTTAAGTACCAGTGCCATAGGCTTCAACATCACAGCAACAAAGAAGCCACCACATTATGAGAAACACGCTAGGGGTGGCAGATGGACTAAGTATGGTGAAAGGATGCAACGCTAGCAAACACCTTTGCTGATTTTTAAAAAACATTTTATTAGGGACTCAGACAACTCTTATCACAATCCACACATATATCAATTGTGTAAAGAACATCTGTACATTCTTTGCCCTCATCATTTTCAAAGCATTTGCATCAAGTCCTCTTTTCCCCCTCCCTCCCCCCTCCCTCATGAGCCCTTGATAATTTATAAATTATTATTTTGTCATATCTTGCCCTGTACGACGTCTTCCTTCACCCTCTTTTCTGTTGTCCATCCCCCAGGGAGGAGGTCACATGTAGGTCCTTGTAACCGGTTGGTTCCCGCTTTGCTGTTCTGAATCGTGCACTAGTTTGTGTTCGATTTGAACAAGTGCCTTCTGATCTGATCTATATACAAGTTGCACATCATTCAATGAGATGTTTCGGCATTCCCATTCTTCTCTACTCTATCCATATTTTGTTATGGACAGAACAGTCTGATGCCTCCGAATAGTCAAGGAAACATTAAAAAAAACATGTTTCTGGTATTTTCTCCTATCAGCTCCTATCCACTAACCTCAACAATTCCATATCCTCTTCTGAATCTAACTTGAATTTCTGTCAGCTCCCCATGGACATACTGCTGTAGTAGGAATATAGTAGTAAACAATTGTAGATGCAAATCTCTCTCTTCATGAAGTTAATATTGTAAAAATAATATAAGAAATGAGGAAGGAATGGGAGATGATGGATGTACTGCTGTAGTGGGAACATAGTAGTAAACAATTATAGACATAAATCTTGCTCTTCATGAAGTTAATGTTGTAAAAATAATATAAAAGAAATGGGGAAGGAATGGGAAGTGTGTTTTTAAAGGTCTCCAAAATTTTCTCTAGATTAGGAAGTAAGTAACTATGAAAAAATACTGATGGAAGTTTCTATGGAATCAGGATGTTTGTAATTTTATCATTTACAATTGTATTTCTAAGGATTCTTAAAGATATAAGAGGAAGCATTCTTAATCTGAGGAAGTTATTGTCACCTATTTTTCTTAATTATCTGAATTTCATAATTTTATTTCCTAATACAAGGGAAATTGGGGGGACCTATAAAGAAAGTTATATTTCCCATTCCCTCCTCAGTTCTCCTATATGTTATCAGTCAGGTGGTATGTCTAAGGAGCCCTGTACATCATTTCCTGTCAGTCTCTCTTAACTGTGGTGGCTTGTGTGTTGCTATGATACTCAGTTTTGTCACTGGTATTTTAAATCCCAGCAGGGTTACTCACAGTCAAGACTGGGAACTGACTCAGCAGTGCCTAAAAACAATGCAATGACCAGTCCTTATGGTGCAGTGGGTATGAAAAATTGTTGATAATTTCTTTGGATTCAGAATACTTTATATTTTATTCATCAAAAATGAGATCAGAAATGCATACAAATAAAGGGGTTTTCCCCCCACCCTCCAACGGAATTTTTTCCCAAAGCTGTGTATTTAAAATTTTTACAAAGCAACCTTATCACCTTCAAAGTACTCTCCATTACACTTAATACATTTGCCAAATCCGCAATTCCATTCTTGGAAACATTTTTCAAATCTTCTGTTTGGATTGCTGACAGCACCTCCCTTTTTATTATTTTCACCTCTCTTTGTCATCAAGTTGATGTCCTTTCATGTTGCTCTTCATTCACAGAAACAAAAGAAGTTGCATGAAGCAAAGTCAGGTGAGTCATGCACATGGGGTAAGAGAGCCATGCTGTCTTTTGCCAAAAACTGATGTACTAAGATGGCTACATGAGGAAGTGGACCGTCATGGTGGCAAAACAAGTTTCCCATCTGCCACAAATCAGGCCCTTTTGTCACACACTGTTACTCAATCTTTCCAGAACCTCTAATAGAAAGCTTGACTAAGAGTTTGACCTGGTGGAATGAACTCCAAAAGCACTATCCTCATCTCAACCCCCCCCCCCCCCCGCAAAACCCAAATGAGCACAATTTTGATCTTTGATTTCACTTGATGAGTTTTTTTTGGAGGACAAGATGATGATGGCACCTTCTACTGGCTTGATTGATGTTTGCATTCTGGATTGTAAGAATAGTACCATATCTCCTCATGAGAAATGACCTTGGGAAAAAAGTCTGGATCACTTAGGAGCTGTTCTTTCAAAGCATGGCATGTTTCCAGTCAACACTCTTTTTCCTGGTCAGTCAGAACCTGAGGCACAAATTTTGCATTGACCCTTCTCAGTCTCAAATCTTTCATTAAGATTCGTTGAACTGAGCGCCATGATAGTTCAGATAAGTTCCCTATCTCTTCAATGGTCCATTGTCGGTCTTTGAGCACAAGTGCACAAATTTTGTTAACATCTTAATCCGTTTGGGAAATTGAGGGATGTCCAGAACAAGGTTTGTTATCAATTGACATTTCACCATTTTTGAAATAAGGTATCTACTTGTACACTGGAGTTTTCCCCATAGCACTGTCCTCGTTGGTTATGTTCAACATCACAACAGTTTCTGCGGCACTTTTCCTGAGCAGGAAACAATATGTCACAGCTGCACACTGTTCTCTTAAATCAGCCATCACAAAAAAAAAACCAAGATTCAAACAATACTACTTTTATGAAAAATGACCTGATGCCAGGGGCTTAGGTGGAGAGCAAATGTTTTGAGAATGATGAGGGAAATGAATGTACAAATGTGCTTTACACAATTGATGTATGTATGGATGGTGATGAGTTGTATGAACCCCTGATAAAACGATTAAAAAAAGAAGAAGAAGAAAGGATTAAAAAAATTATATTTTAACTTCACTGTGACCAGAGGGAATCTTCCCAGGTGATGCCCCTGGATGCACTGACTCAGAGTGAGTTTTTCAGTGCTTTCCTAGTGGAAAAAAATGTGTATTAGAAAAGCTCTACCCCACAGACCCTTTTCTGTGTTGTTGTTGTTGTTGGGGGGGGGGGGTGCCCTTCGCATGTATATATACAATACAGACATGCACATATGCATAAAGGGGCATCAGAAAGTTAATTTAAAGCATTCAGTATCTTTTAATCCAATTTTCTATGAACTCTTTGAAGCCTCTTTATGTGTGTCTATATGTATTAGAAGCAGGACTGTTGGGACAGTGGTTAAGGGTTGGAGTACTAACTGAAAGGTTGGCGATTCAAACCCACTATCAACTCTGCATGAGAAAAAATGTGTCAATAAGTATTTGTAAAGATTCAGTTTGAAAACTCTATGCAACAGTACTGCTTTGTCATATCTGGGGGTTATGCATTAGAATGGACTCCTCAGTAGTGGAAATATTTATTAGAAACACCAAAACCTTGAAAAAACCAAATGACAAAAACGTTTCTTTCCTTATAATATATTTCTATATCTGTTATTTACTATTAAGATGACAAATCAGGGGATGAGAAATCAAGGAGCATATTAAAGATAAATTATTGGGGGGGTTGATTAGGAGTTTAAAGTGTTGAATACAAATTTGGTGATGTGAAATATAAACCCCAATTAATTTACAATACAAAATTGCATAAAAGATAAAAATGTCAATAATCTTTGTTGAAAAGTAAAGGGGAGATAGAATAGGGAAAAATTAAACCAAGTATTAGTTATGTAAGTGATGCAAAGAAAAAAGAATAAAAACAAAAAGAATTTTAATCCATATTGAAGGCTGTAGTCTTTGACTTTCATCAATAAGTGCTTCAAGTCCTCTTTAGATTTTAGGAAATAAGAATCTTGCTAACCATAGGTCATTACTGATTTGCCCTCCAATCCTGATGCTGCATTCTGCTTCATATAATTTGACTTCCCAAATTATTTGTTCAGGATACAGACTGGATAATTAAAGTGAAAGAATACAAATCTTGACACATAATTTTTCTGATTTAAACCATGAAGTATTACCTAGTTATGCTGGAACCATTCCTTATCCATGTGCGGGTTCCACATGGACACCATTAAGTGTTCTGAAATTCCAAACGTTTGAACTGTCATCCATAATTTGTTATGATCCATGTGATCAAAAGCTCTCACATAGTTGATAAAACAGAGAGAGATAACTTTCTGATATCCTTTGCTTTTGGCAGAGCCTCACTTGACATCAGCGAAGCTAGGATGTTTTACCTTTATTATTAGATTTTACAGAATGTTTTTCTAGTAAAAATAAATCCACTGCCATCAAATCGGTTCTGACTCATAGAGAACTTACAGAAGGATTCTGAGACTGTAAGTCTTTAAGGGAGCAGAGAGCCTCATGGTTCTCCTTCAGAGTGGTTTGTGAGCTCGAACTGCTGACCTTGCTGTCAGCAGCCCAGTGCTTCGCTCAAAGTGCCATAGAACTGTAAAAATAATAGTTGTGGCAAATACATTGGTCCATTTTCTTAATGTGGGGACTTTTTGCATTTTGGGGGTGAAGACATTATTTTGAGTATAAAAAATATTAACAGACAAAGCATTTCAAATAAAAATGTTTGCGCGTCTTTTCTAAAACCTCTTTTATTTTCGGTGGACAGACTACCTAGACTATAGGGCCCCATTAACATCACCTGACTTACATATTGCCACGTTTAAAATGAATTCCTTTGGAATAGATGTCTAGGTCTTTATTTTCTAATGATATAACAATTGTTAGGATGTCAACAGCAGAAGGCACTTCTAATATATGGATCAGACCTTAAATTTACATTTTAATCCTTTTCATACCCTATCATGTACTTCCTCAGATAATCAGGACCAAAGCGAGTTAAAAATGATTTCATGCCTACAGCTAGAAGGGGCCCTGGTTTCAGCTTGCACACGGCTTACATGCTAACCACATGGTTAGTAGGTCCGTACCACCAGCCCCTCTGAGGGAGAAAAATCAGGCTTCTCTTCCTGTAAAGATTGATAGTCCCCGAAACTCGCAAGGGCAGTTTTAAATTGTCTTGAAGTGTCACTCTGAGCCAGTCTCCCTCCACAGCAGTGAGGGGAGGGGAGGACCAATAGCTAGTTGTAATTTTAGTTACCCAGAACTCACTTTTAAGGAAAGAAATCCTCTTGATCAGCCCTAAGCTGAAGATATCTAAAATAATGGAAAGACTGTCCCTGCCCACCTAACAGACTTTCCTGTTATCTAGTCTTGTCCGGAGGGCTTGGCACAAGAGGCTACAATTGTTCTTTGTCGGTGTCCTCTGGCAATGTCGGCTTTCGAATGCTCCTTTTAGCAGCGCAGCAGTGTCAGTAATGTCAGTGCTGCCGTGGTTGCTGCAAGATAATCTTCCCGGCACACTCTCAAGCTGCCACATCATTCAGCCTTAGACGTGGAGTCTTTACCAGCTACTCACCGAGGACTCTTGTGTGCCCCTGGCCCCAGCTGTGCGACTCTGGCACTGGTTCTGAAGGGTACTTAGCTTAAATAAAATAATTCCACCGGGTGCTTTGATCTGATTGCATTTGGTCATCTGGGGAAATGGGCCCTCTCCACTCTGCAGCTCCTTGGCTGCCTGCTGACTCTCATGTGGTCTCTTCTGAGGCCGCAGGTTCTCGCTCTCCCAGCTGTCACACTAGCCTTGGCATCCACTCTGGGGTGCTGATTTATCTCTGCTGCCACTGGACCAATCCCTCTGGATTTTGTTCTCTGCACTGCTGGTGAGTTTCCCTCCAGACTCCTGGTGAATTCCATGTTTCCCCAAGGATGTATGAGCTGTTAGCACATTTCAGCTGCTGCCCCTTACGAGGTCCCAATTAAACTGAGATGAAAAAAAAAAAAAAAAAGCAAGTGAGCCATGGAATAGAAAGCCAAAGGGAGCATTGACTCTTCTCTGAGCCAAACGAGTAGGAAGAAAATGACACACACTTTGAGATTTGGGTCCAAAAGTATAGTTTGGCGGGAGTGATATTTGTCTTACAATGGATGTTTAGCATCAGTATGAGCTTTCATCTTTCAATTATCAGGAATTATTTGGAGTGGTTTAAGAAAGAGTTGCTGAAAACCCCCCATAAACAAGTGGAAGTTAACCACTGTTGTTGCAGTATACTAACAGCAGAAAACTTACTAGTAAAGCCCCAAGAGTGAAAATCCTCTCCCCAGCTCCATCCAAAAAAATAATGTCTCTATGTCTCACCTCAATAGGAGATCTTATTTTAGTGCAAATTCATTTGTCAGAGACTGGATATACTCTATAGTACTTCAGCACAGGATGACATATCCCACAGGGTTTGTTTTGTTGGGTTGAGGTATTTTTTTTGACAGTATTAAAATACCTAGTCAGCAAAAGGCCTCTGAATTATAACTCTGCAAATCAAGGAGGGCAGCTGAGAGAATTGGAGATGAAGGCCCGCCAATGATTAAACTGGAACTGTAGATTAATAGGGAGCAAGAAGCTGACCATTCACTTGATTTCTGGCTTTTCTCACTGGGAAGTACTGTGTGGTATTTAAATTTATTTTCTCTCCATGAATCTAAATAAAAACAGTCACAAGGAACCCCTGGTAGTTACTTTCTTAATACACTGTTTGATGTCAGTAAGAGCAGCTCCAGGAAGATCATTTTAAGGAGACAAAAATAAATTTGAAAGCTCACCTAAAAAAATGTGGCATAGCTAGTTTCACAGGAAAATTTGACTAATTTTTAATGATTTAACAATCTCAATCCTTTAAAGTATGCCAGGGCATAACAAAAAAAAAAGATGGAGCCACACTGTTTACTCAGTTGTTTTCTGAGAAAAAATATGGAAAGTATGAAAGAAAGCTGGTAAGCCCACTTGCTTTCAGCCATTAAAATTTTATTTTTGGATGGGTTTAGGCTATGCCTGCAAAGAAAGCTTTGAAAATATATGCCCCACCCAGTGCTTTGGAGTACTCAGGAACCAATAGTCTTTGTCAGAAGCTGGAAAAAAATCTGGAATCATGAAGAAAACTCTCTGGGACTGAACGTTAAAGGGAGCCTGTGAGCAGGCTGAAATGCTTGCTAGGTGACCACCTGGATCCACTTGTTGAGTAGAAGTGGGAGAAATGCAGCAATAAAGAGATGGGTTGAGTTTGGCCACTGGCACCTGTGCACTTGGTTTACAGGAACAAAGGAGAAGATGAGAGCAGGTTGACTGGTCTAAAGTTCATGACCTAGCAAGAGGGGCTAGGTTTGTTGCATATTTGTTGCATATTGGTGTTGCATATAGGTGTTGCATATTGGTCTAAAGGCAAGGCAACCAATGGGTACCCTGTGGAGGCTGAGTGAGGTAGCCCACATTGAATTGACCAGAACCCGACCAGATGTTTTTTTTAAATCATGTTATTGGGGGTTCATACAGCTCTTACCACAATCCATACACACATCATTTGTGCAAAACACATTTGTATATTTGTTGCCCTCATTATTCTCAAACATTTGCTCTCCACTTAAGCCCTTGGCATCAGCTCATTTTTCAGATGAAGAGATTTTTGAACCTGGGAACTGGTGCATATTGTTGCTAACTTTATGGATGGCCTGTCAGGATTTGCCTTTGCTTGTGGATGCAGACTTCACAAGGTTCCAACTGGAATGAAGACATTTCATGGAAAATGATTGTCTCCTCAGAGCACTGGGTTGATGTAAGTGGGTAGTATATAAATTAGATACCCCAAATTGGGGATAAAGGCATGAAGTGGTTGGCTTACAAATTTTCATATGTGGGGGAAAATATTCACAGGCTTATAGAATTAAGGGGTCGGTGTTACTTAATTGGAACTCTGAAGCTAAAGAATGATGTACAGGTGCCAATTTGGCAAGGGGTGGATTGAGTTAAAGTTTATTGTGCCAACCTGACCGATAAACACATGTGGAATTAATTGAAGAACAGAATGATAAATGGCTCAGTGAGCTTCGCCTTTCTAGTTGTTGGGTTTCTTGCTTTGTGATAGTCAGACCAGTGTGTAGTTGCCTTAGCCAGTTCCCTGCTTCAATTGGCAAGGCTCACTTCCTGCAAGACATACCCAATGAGAAACCACATGGACCTACCCTGATGTAGCCCTGAGTGCTGCAGCAGCCATGTTGAGACCCCTGTCAGAGCTGAGATGCTTAAAGGTCACTGATTCAGCGTTACTTCTGTAGTCGGCATCATAGTGAGTGTTTGGTGTCGGACATGTGGGTTAATGTTGGACTTGTGGGCTTGGGCAGCACAGGGATGGGATGTTTTCTTGATGTGCACTTATTCTTTATATAAAACTCTCTCTTTTACATGAGTTTCTGTGGATTTGTTTCTCTAAAGTACCCAGACTAACACAACCCTCAACAAGGTGGATTGACTAAGTGGCTGTAACAATGGACTCAGGCATAGGAACAATTCGCAAGGATGGCGCAGGACCATACAGTATTTCATTCAGTTTGTTTATGGTTCCTAAGGGTCAGAACTGATTCGATAGTACCTAACATCTTCAAATATGCAGAGAAGGGCATTTTACAATACTCAGTAATCATTCACGTTACAGATAAAATAATATATTCTTCCCTACATGAGCTATATTTCTCGAAAAAGCCTGCATCTAAAATATGGGAATCTATCTTATTTGATGCAAAATACTCAATTCTTTTTACCTCTAGAGTGAAAACACAGGTGAAAATACCTATTTTCTCTGCCCTCTATTTAACCTGGTATAGATTGAATGGTGGATTGAATGGCACTGTGTCCCTCTTCTCCCGACTATGTATTGGAATACTAACACTTCCACAGGTCAAGTTAATCGCTGTAGGAATGGGGGCTTCTCCATTATGTTAATGAGCCCATGACAATGAAGGATGTATCCTAAGGTATATAAAGTGAAGATAGATTGGGTTCGACTGGGGTGTCTGGAGAAACAAATCCAGGGACAATCTTCAGTGTATATGGAAGAGCTTTATATCGAGAATTAATTATGGATAGGTAAATCCACAGAGACCGGAACTAGATAAATGGTTCCTTGGGAGTATGGCACGGGAACCAAACAAAACTCACTACCATTGATTCAGTGCATACTCATCGCGACCCTATAGAACAAGGCAGTACTCCCTTGATGGGTTTCCCAAACTGTAAGTCATTACGGGAGCGGAAAGCCCCATTGGGAAATGGAGAGTTAATAATGGTAAGTAAAAGAATTTTAAAAAATTCCAATATTGATTGTGGTGACGATTATACAACTCTTCTTGATACAATTAAACTATTAAATTGTATGATACATGAATTATATGCCAACAAGTGTTGCATCTCAGCCCTGCCCTTTGGGGCTGCTGCCCTTGCTGGCGGATTTGCAGCTCAGTTCATGCGGGGCCATGCGCAAATCTCAGGAACCACTCACTCTGACTAGAAGGCTGCTCTTGACTCCATCGCCCTCTGGCACCCCCACCCCCACCCCCACCGCTGTCTGCTTTCCTACTTCTCCGCAGTTCCTGCCTTGGGGGTTCCCTAGTGCACCTCCGAAAGCGTCCTTTCCTGTGATGGCCTTGGAAGAGTTCCACTAGGCCACCCAGTGCTCTCCCGACTTTCCCGTCATGTTACAGGACAGCTAAACAGGGTACCCTATGCTGACTCCTTGCCTAGATGGTGTCGCAAGATGGCGTGTTTTTTTTTTTTTTTTTTTGGCTCCACTCACTGACCCAATCATGTGTTTCTGGGGATTGGACTTCTGGTTCCCATAGATCCTTCCCAGTTCTTCTCATCCCCGTCCATTCCTGTCCGTCTTGTAGTCCCTTTCCGGGTCTTCCAAGTATCCTTCCTCTAGGTCATAGGTAAAGGCAGGTGCAAGGAAATGCGTAGTTTTCTTGAGTTCAGCTCTATTTTGGTTTTGGTGTTTGGTCTTGGTTTTCTTGTTTGTTTCTCTTTCTGCCAAGCTCTACCCAAACGGCAGTTGGCAGTAAGGGCACTCTAACCATTTGCTGTGAGTTTTCTAGATGGGTTCACAGGGGAACGCTGTTGTACTGCGTTCTAATTGGCCTAGATTTGACCTGCAGACACTAAAGGAGCAAAAATCCAGTGTCCTTCTGCAATTCCACATGACCCCGGTACATTCGAGGTGACGGGAATCCTGGCCAAAGCATAGCACACTTTCCCTCCCTACTCTAATAAACCCAGAACTTTTGTGCAAGGGGCTGGGAAAGTGGGCGGAAATCCCTTATGTTCTGTCATTTTTCCTCTGGAGAAACAGTGAAGACCTTTGTTCTAAATGTACCAAAGACCCTATAAAGGGCGTGGTGCCTGGGGGCTGAGCGCCTCTCTGCCCCTAGGCCCACTTCCCGGCCTCTGAACTGGATCCTACAGAACCTGAGATGGAAGTGTGCGCCATCAAAGTCCACCTTTGGTAGACAGCCGGAGAATTTGTACCTGAATCAATGCCATCCACTGTGATCCCTTAAGTGGATGACAACCCCTCCCAATAGAGCAGGAAGGATGTGGGCCCAAAGGGCCACCTCATGTCCATTTAACAACTGGAAGCTGCCAGAGACTGTCTCTGCCCAGTATCCTCAAAAATTTGGTTAGGGATAAGGGAGTTGTCTTCCTGAATAGATGTCTAGTGGAAATCAGTTGGCAGAGCCACAATGAAGGAGTTGGAAACACATCAGGCATACTAATTAGACACCTATGGCAAAGCACCCAGGCACTGTGATGTGACATCACACAGGTGAACTTGAACTCAGCCAACAAGGTCAGCCAGTATCCTCAACCTTACCCCTCCAGTGATGCAGGAGGGGGATAAAGACATGGCCCAGGTCACTCTCTTGGCCTCTGGGGGTTTTTCTGCTCTTGGTTCTGTACATGTGGTTTTCATGTTCCTATTCCGGTATTCTTTTTATGTGGTTTTTTCACACACTCCTGAAATGGCCAACTTCAACCCAGAGCTCCCACATGGTCCCCGCGCACCCTTGTACCTTTTCCAGAGATAGTGAATACTTTTTGAGACTGTAACACCTGAAATTATCCCTTCCCTCTTAAAAATGACTTGGATTTCCAAAAGTGATTCTGCTACTTGAATTATTTCAATGTTGAGAAGCAAGAACTAAGGTATACTACCTCAGAAACCTAACAATAGCAGGCATATAGGACAGGGCAGAACTTCCCCTAGGAGCTTCTGAGACTGTAACTGTTCATGGGAGTAGCAAAGCCCCTATTTCTCTCGTCAAATTCATAACCACCATGCCACCACTAGAGTCCACTACCACAAACTCCAATCAAGGCACGCCCAGGAAATGTTCTAAAGACTAGGCTGTTCCTTCATATCCTGGCGAGGGAAGTAGATGTAGTCCACTTTCTAATGCATTCAGCCTATGGGAAAGATATTCACACTATCAGTTAATGTTCAGAAAACTCAGTCGGAACCTATGTGAAGAATCAAAAGTAGATGTAGGGCTATTACTGTAAACCAGTGTTTCTCAACCTTCCTAATGCCACGACCCTTTAATACAGTTCCTCATGTGGTGGTGACCCCCAACCATAAATGTTTTTTCATTGCTCCATCATCACTGTAATATTGCTACTATTATGAATCGGGCAACCCCTGTGAAAGGGTCATTCAACCCCGAAAGGGGTCATGACCCACAGGTTGAGAACTGCTGCTGTAAACCATTGTCTTCCAAAAACGTCGTGCTTCGAATTTAATCTCTATTGCAGTCTACATCACCAACCTTTTGATTATCAGCCGAACTCTTTAACCACCTAACGACCAGGGCACTTAGGACTAAAAGAAGAGCAAAATATTTTTAAATATATATTTTTAGGGATCATAATTTGAGTAGTTTTGCCAGGATCAGGTTCTTTTCTTGTACTGAGAGAAAGAATAGTTCTGTTCAGACCTGAAGGCAATGCTGAGGAGTTTTTATTTGAACTTCCTAAGAGAAAGATCACAACCCGAAAGTTAGCGTGTTCATTAAATGACCTCAACAAGCACAGGACTCAGGGTTTTCAAGGGTTCCCGCTGGGTATGAGGAATTCTGGGAATTATACTTAACAATATTTTGTTGGAAAGGGTTGACAATGAGGGTTTTTAAGGTGGCACTGGGTGCAAGGGATTCTGGGAAATGTAGTCATACACATTTAATTGTATAAGGGAAATATTGTTCTCTCAATCTCTGGCCAAACCATCTCCATTTGTGCTCTCCTGCTCTATCTCAGGAAATAGGGGTAGGCTGTCCACTTTTGAAGAATTAGCCATGGAAAACCTTTTGGACAGAATCAAAACATTGGCAGATATTGCAAACTTCATGAAAACAAGCAGATCATTGTCAAAGATGGTGCGAGAAGATAAGTCTCTGGGGATGCATGAAAATGTGACTGAGGAAGAGCTGCCTTCTCAAAGAAGAATTGCCCAAAGTGACATGGATGGAGTAAAACCTGTGGGAGTAAAGCCTATGGAAAAAATGATGAAAGAACATTTCAAAGGGCAGCTCAAGAAGGCAATGTAAATATAATGAAATATGCTAAGACCTAGAGGTGGAAAACCAAAAAGGAAGAACATGGTCACCATTTCTTAAACAAAAATGTAAGGTAAACTTTAAGCTACAAGTTGTAATATTGAAAGATTCTTTTTTTTTAAACAATTTATTGGGGCTCATACAATTCTTATCACAGTTCATACATATACATACATCAATTGTATAAAGCACATCTGTACAGTCTTTGCCCTAATCATTTTTTCTCCTCTTTTCTTTTTTTACATTTTATTAGGGACTCATACAACTCTTATCACAATCCATACATATACATACATCAATTGTATAAAGCACATCCATACATTCCCTGCCCCAATCATTCTCAAGGCATTTGCTCTCCACTTAAGCCCCTTGCATCAGGTCCTCTTTTTTTTCCCCCTCCCTCCCCTTTCCCCCCTCCCTCATGTGCCCTTGGTAATTTATACATCGTTATTTTGTCATATCTTGCCCTATCCGGAATCTCCCTTCCCCCCTTCTCTGCTGTCCCTCTCCCGGGGAAGAGGTCACATGTGGATCCTTGTAATCAGTTCCCCCTTTCCAACCCACTCACCCTCCACTCTCCCATTCTATGGGCAAAATATTGACTGATGCAGAAAACATTAAAAGAAGATGGATGAAGTATTTCAAATATCTTTAAAAAAAATGAAGATGGCTGGAGTCCACAGAATCATGTACCCAAAAGAACTAGACAATGTTTAACCATTTCAAGAGCTAGTATGTGATCAGAAGCCAATGGCACTGAAAGCAAACAATTTAAGTTTAACTGGACGCATTAGCCAAAACCAAGCCTCTGGGAATTGATGGAATATGAAATGAAATGTTTCAACAACCTGATGAAGCACTGGAAGCCCTCATTCAACTATGCAAGGTAATTTGGAAGATAGCTAATTGGTCAACTGACTGGAACATTTCCATATTTGTAACCATCCCAAAGAACAGGATGCTCAAAAATATAGAGCAATATCATTGAGATTACGCGCAAGGAGAATTTTGCTGAAGATCATCCAGCATCAGTTCCAGTAGTACAGGGACAGGGAGCCGCCAGAGGTTCAGACCAGACTCAGGAGAGGACACTGAAGAGAGATCTCACTGCTGATGGCAGCTGGATCTTGGCTAAAACCGAGAATGCCATAAAGATATCTAATTGTGTTTCATTCACGATATAAAGGCATCTGACTCTGTGGACCATAAAAAAACTATGGTTCATCTCGAGAAGAATAGGAATCCCAACCCTTCATTGTGCTTACATTGTTCCGGAGGCAGTTGTGTGAACAGAGGGGAGTGCTGCATGGCTTAAACACAGGACACTGTGGGTTGGGTTGCACCCCCTGACCATATGTATTCAATCTGATGCTGAATAAATCATCAGGGAAGATGGATTATAGGAAGAAGAATGCGGTAACAGGATTGGACGAAAGCTTGTTAACAACCTGCAATATGCAGATGGCACAACCTTGTTTGCTTAATGAAATGAGGACTTGAAACACTTACTGATGAAGATCAAAGACTTTAGTCTTCAGGATGGATTACAATGCAGTTTAAATAAACTTTCATAACTCCCTATAACATCATGGTAAAAGGAGAAAAGTTTGAAGTTGTGAAGATTTCATCTTGATTGGATGCACGGTCAATGCTCTTGGAAGCAGTTAAGAGATAGAAGGACTCATTACATTGGCCATATCCGCTGCACCACACCTCTTTCGAATGTTGCAAAACAGGGATGTTACTTTCAGAACTGAGGTGCACCTGACCCAATGCATGTTATTTTCAATTGCCTCATTGCATGTGCAATTTGGACATTGACCAAGAAGACTGAAGAAGAATCGGTGCATTTGAATGATGTTCCTGACAAAGGATATTGAAAGTGCCATCGGCAGCCAAATGAACAAACAGAGCTGTCTCGGGAGAGTTACAACCAGAATGCTCCCTAGAGACAACGATTGTGAACTTTGGTCTCACATCCTTTGGACACATATGTTAGGAGAGACATTCTGCGAGGTGAAGACACCGGGCATTAAAACAGAGGAAGAACTTTGACAGGGAGGTTGACACGTGGATGAATCCATGGGCTCAAATATAAAGAACGATTGTGAGAGTGGTGCTTGACCAGGCATGTTTTGTTCTGTTTTGCAAAGGGTAACTATGAGTGTGAACTCACTCTACGATACCTGAAAGCGACAGCCTTATCTCAGGAGTAGTTTTGGCATTGTTACATAGATATATACTTGCTTGGTGGGATAAAGCAAATCAAATATATTGACATGTGATCTATGCTATGGGAGAAAGACAATAAAAATGTAATATATGTGACTGAAGATGTCTATGTGAACTCAAGAATTATTTCTCTTTCTTCAAAGGATAAGTATTTTTTATACATGGTCCATACGAATATCAAAACGTCAGAATGACAGAATATCCCTAATGTCAAGATAAAATTCTGTAAATATCATTTCCCAGCAGGAGAAATTAGGAACTTTTGGAATAGAGTGATTCTAAATAGAGTTTAAATGTATAAGATAAACTTGAAATAATTTGTTATACCAGAAAGTAAGAAACAAAATTACAGACTGCAGGGATTACAATAAAAGGTCTAAAAATTCAATTTTATTGACTGAAGAGATAATTTAAATACCAATGAGAGTAATGATCACCCATGGCCAACAGCAGTGAAGAAATTAAAGAAAATATCCCGTTGGGCAAATCTACAACAAAACCAAAACCAAATTCTTTGCCATCTTATCAATTCTCAGCCCTACTGGGTTAAAAATTGGGCTTCTAATTGCAAGTTCAGTAGTTCAAGACCATCAGCTGTTTCACAGGAGAAAATGAGACTTTCTACTCCTCTGAAGAATTATCGTCTTGGAAACCCAAAGGGGTAGTACTACTCTATCCTGATAGGGCCTCTACAAAAAAAAAAAACAAAAAAAAACCTTTAAAAAACAAAGATATCCATTCACAGGGCTAAAGTGTGTCTCCCTCAAGCCATGGTATTTTCAATTGCCTCATATGCATCCAAAAGCTGGTCAATGAGTAAGCAAGATCAAAGAAATTTGATGCATTTTAATTATGGTATCTGAACTACCAGTGCTGCAGCCTGGGGGTATAGTGGTTATGTGTTGACCTGTGATCCACAAGGCCAGCAGTTTGAAACCACCAGCCACGCTGGGGGAGAAATGTGGCCCTTTCTCTTCCCATAAAGAGTTACAGTCTTGGAAATCCATAGAGCAGTTTGCTCTGTTCTATATAGTCATCATGAGTTGGAATTGACTGGATGGCAGTGAGTTAGAAGCTTTCTGTTTGGGGTTTTTGATGGACTATCAGAAGATTGAACAAACTGAACAAGGCTCTTTTGGAAGAAGCACACATTTGGACCTGTTATCAAGAGGGACCAGTCCCTGGAGATAGACACCATGCTGGGTAAAGTAGAGGGTCAGCAAAAAGAAGACGTTCAACGAGGTGGATCGACACCATTGCTGGAAAAATGGGCTCAACCATTGCAATCGTTATTAGGATGAGTTAAGATCTGGCTGTATTTTGTTTGTTCCTCATAGAGTAGCTATGAGGTGAAGCAACTGATAACATTATCTGCCAGGTAAAATCCAAAAGGAGGATTGCTTTGAGAAACCAATTTCAGAGAGACTATCTAGAGTACTGCTTTTAAAGCTCACCAGGGTGAGTCCAAGAGTCATCACATTCAGTAAGGTCTGCTGGATCTGTCTGGATCTGGTCACACCTCCTCCAAGGGCCATGGGAGAAGCAACGGTTATTCTGTGCCAAGCTGTGAAGTGTAGAACCCGAAGAGATGTGGGCTTCACTTTGTGTGAGGTTCAAATAGGTTATGCCTCTCTCCACATGAAATGCTGATAAAACATGGCAGAAGAATTTGGGTGAAGCACAACTGGATGACATGCGCCTTTCTGATCTCATGCACTTTAAGAGTTAACCTTTGAATCACACCCCAAAATAGCCCCATTTAAGCCTGTCATACGTCTATTATAAACAGTGCTAGAACTCAAATTAGAATTCTATAAATTAGAAAAGAGCCAAAGAAATAATCTAGTCACACTCCCTTACTTTATAAGGAGCCCACTAGGGTTCTTTAAAAAAATCTATTAAAAACAACAAACTTACTGCCATAGAGTCTTTTCCCAATAGCGGGTTTCTGAGGCTGTCAATATATGAGAGCAGACAGCCTCATCTTTCTCCTGTGGAAGAGGTGGTGGATTTGAACAGTTAACCTTGGTTTTCATGGTCATACAATTGAATAACAGAGGAAACACCTGACCCAATATCTACATTGCTTTGTTGTTAAACAGTTTATACCCAATAACTACTTCATGGGAGAAAGATGTGGAAGGCCTGCTGCCATAAAGATTTATCACTTTGGAAGCTCCACTTTGTTCTATAGGTTCACTGAGTTATAATCAACTAGATGACAGGAATTTAGAAAACTGTTTGTATGAAAGTTTAAATTCTGAGCACTATGTTTGTAGAAGGCCATGCTTTAGAGTGAAAGCCCTACATTCATTTTTATTTTCCATATAAATCCAGTCTCCATTGAATTATTTCCGACCATTAACCTACAGTGTGAATAACTTTGCCCTCAGGAAGAGTATATTAGAGCATGCATGATTGCCTCACTCCTTGGCAGTTGAGATAGTTAAGGTTTAATGTGCCAACCTGGGCAATAAACACGTGAGATTAATTGAAGGGTGGAGAGATAAATGGCTCTGTGAGCCTTGACTTTCTGTTCTCTCAGGTCCCTTGCTCTCTGATGGTTGGACTAGGGTGCAGCTGCCTTAATCACTTCCTTGCCTCAGCTGGCAAGGCTCACTTCCTGCAAGATATCCCTGAGGAAATGCCACATGGACCTACCCTGATGCAGCCCTGGGGGCTGGAGCACCCGTGTGGAGGCCCCTGTCAGCGCTGAGATGTTTACATGCTCACTAATGTGGTTTTCTTCCTGCAGTCGGTGTCATTGCGTGTGTTTTGTGAAATTGAGGAGGACTTTGTGGATAGGTGTCAGACCTATGGGCTAATGTTGGACTTATGGGCTTGGATAACATTGGTTTGGGATGCTTTCTGAATATACACTTACCCTGTATATAAAACTCTCTCATGTACATATGAGTTTCTGTGGATTTGTTTCTCTAGTCTAACCAGACTAACATAACAGTCCAGGGAGAAGTGAACTAGCCTTTAGGGATTTACCTAGGTATGTCCTTGATGGAACTTGGGGTACTGGAGTCCACATGACCTTTAGTCATATCTTGACTGCCATTTTTGTAAAGGGTCCTGAACCAATCTTTTAAGTTCTTCTGTGTATCATAGGTATGTATCCTTATCATGGTCCCACTCATGCATCTGAAATCCTGCCTACAACTGAGATGTATTGATCTCGCACTAATCATGTTTTTGTGAGTTTCCCTTGTACTTCCATATCCTATTTAAGTGGCTGCATTTCTATAAATCGTCAGGTGCCATTCTGGCCTCGTACCCATTGTCTCCCACTTCCAAATGATTTGTGTTTGTCTCTACTTTGTCTTTGTTGAGGTTGAGAATAAATGTGTCTCTGTAAACCATTTATGAATTGGAGGTCTCTTTTATCCCCCTGCAGCCCTTCACTAGTTGAAAGAATCGTGACAAGTCTCTTCCAGATCCTCTAACCGTTTTTCTTTACACGTGGGGGATATGGTGCAAGAGTCCAGACTAGACAATTCCTAGTGAATTACTATGGCTGTTTTAGGAATGTTTCCATTTTTTATTCTCTCTGCAATGGCAATAAACTAGCTATAGAATCAATAATTTACTAGGATTTACTCGTGCTTTTTTGCAGCCACTGCTTTGTGAACAAAAATCTCCTAAAAACTCAGTTCTAAACTCAGGCATGTGTTATGCTTTCTGATGTCATTTTCAAGACAAAATTCAATAGGAAACTGATGCTGTGGCATCATCTCAGAATTACAGTCTTCAGTACAGAATTCTAACAGATGCTCGTTGCTCACTTCCAGTGCTGGAAATCAGATGTCCTTTCCGGCATTATCTAGAGTTTGCTTAATTTTTAAAATTCTCATGCCTGATGATGTAAAGAAACAATTTCCTATTAGGAAAAATAAAATGAAAAGTATGAGTCATTTTAAGTGTATGTGTTTTTGAAATGGAGGAAGGGTAGTTTTGGGATCCTGATTTCTTTTGTTGTTGTTTATATTCAAAAGGAACCCCCCTTTGAGGACACTGAAAATCACCTCAGAAAGCAAACAATTAAAAACATGTGTAATTCACGTGTCCATAAATGTCATGTAACTTAAATTAATAGCACAGAGATCAAGTAGAGAAACAGCCTCTACATGATCTAGTCATCTATTTTCAGCCTCCTGTTTTCACTGAATCAGAGGTTAGCTTCTTTTTCTGAGGAAATTGCTGTGTTAAATTACTTGGTGACGATGTATTTTTCTGTTCCTTATAAAACCATTCAATGAATTAAAATATTTCCTGGATTAATATGAAACTCGGACTTTAGAGGTTGCCTTCTTTATTTCATTAGTATTAGTGCAGAAAATCAAAGGCGGTCATAAAGACCATTCCCATGCTCAGCATGCTCCCTATGAGTCTCAGCACACTAGGGAAAGGATGCGTGACATGGCAACGTCAAAGCTTAAACTCCTCCCATTTCATGGATTGGTTAGCAGATGATACATCTTGTTTTCCTCTTGATAAATGGAAGGGCTTAACTATTGCTTAATGGATTGCTTAAGCCACTCTCTTTAAGCTTTGCGGTGGTTACTGTATCCAAATTTTAGGTAAAAATCATACATTGGCTTTAAAGAGGAATCATCTGACTTGCCGTATATACTCGAATATAATCCGACCCGAGTATAAGCCGAGGTATCAAATTATTACCTGGGAAACCAGAAAAACTGATTGACTCGAGTGTAAGCCTAGGGTAGAAAATGCAGAAGCTATTGGTGAGTTTCAATAATCAAAACAAATGAAAATAAAGTTACTATAAATAGAGACATCAGTGGGGGTAATATATTTAAATATTTATTTTAAATAAGAAACATAAATAAAAGGACAATAAGTCATTTAACATTAGTAAACCAGCACAGTAATTGGAAAATAGGTTCAACAAAAACAATAAGGTATCGAGACTGCCCCTGCCTGTCGCCAGACTCCTCCGACAGCATGAGCTTCACCACCCGCTCCACAGCCTTCTCCACCAACTCACACTTGGTGGGCTCTGTCGCGGTGCCCTGCCACCGGGTGCGGCCGGCCAGCAGCCCAGCCAGCGTCTATGCGTGCACGGGCGGCTCGGGCTCCCGGATCTCCGTGTACTGTTCCAGCAGCTTCCGGGGCGGCTGGGGAGGGGGCATGGTTGGGGGCTTGGCTGGGGGTCTGGCGGGGTTGGAGGGCGTCGGTGGAGAGAAGGAGACAATGCAAGACCTGAACGACCACCTGGCCTCCGACCTGGAGAGAGTGAGGAGGAGCCTGGAGACTGAAAATCGGAGGCTGGAGGACAAGATCTGGGAGCAAATGGACAAGAAAGGACCCGGGGTCAGGGACTGGAGCCATTACGTCAAGACCATCGAGGTCCTGAGGGAGCAGATCTTTGCCAATTCTGTGAACAATGCCCGCATTGTTCTGCAGATTGACAATGCCCGGCTGGCCGCTGATGACTTCAGAGTCAAGTATGAGACAGAGCTGGCCATGCGCCAGTCTGAGGGGAACGACATCCCCAGGCTCCGCAAGGTCATCGACAACACCAATGTCACTCGGCTGCAGCTGGAAGCAGAGATCAAGGCCCTCAGGGAACTGCTCTTCATGAAGAAGAACCACGAAGAGGAAGTAAAGGGCCTGCAGGCCCAGATTGCCAACTCCGGACTGGCTGTGGAGGTGGATGCCCCCAAGGCGCAGGACCTCGGCAAGATCATGGCGGATATCCGGGCCCAGTATGAAGAGCTGGTCCAGAAGAACCGAGAGGAGCTGGACAAGTACTGGTCCTAAGAGATAGAGGAGAGCACCACCGTTGTCACCACTCAGTCTGCTGAGATCCGGGGTGCTGAGACGATGCTCCAGGAGTTGAGCCATACAGTCTAGTCCCTGGAGATTGAACTGGACTCCATGAGAAATATGAAGACCAGCTTGGAGGACAACCTGCGGGCGGTGGAGGCCCGTTACGTCATGCAGATGGAGCAGCTCAATGGGGTCCTGATGCACCTGCAGTCAGAGCTGGCACAGACCCGAGCAGAGGGACAGCGCCAGGCCCAGGAGTACGAGGCTCTGCTGAACATCAAGGTCAAACTGGAAGCTGACATCACCACCTACCGCAGGCTGCTCAAAGATGGAGAGGACTTCAATCTGGTCGATGCCCTGGACAGCAGCAACTCCGTGCATACCATCCACAAGACCAGCACCCCGCAAGATCGTGGAGGGCAAAGTGGTGTCTGAGTTCAACGACACCAAAATTCTGAGACGCTGAGGCCACCGAACTGGGGTACCCCAAGGCAAGAGAGGTCAATAAAAACCTGAGGTCAATGGTAAAAAAAATAACACCAATAAGGTATCAACAATGAGACCTTAAGAGTACTATTCCCTGAGCTCAATCAGCAACCAAGCTAAAATGTTAAGAGTTAAAATCTTTCAAAACTGGATTCCTCCTCATCATCTGTATCCCAATGCAGAGCTTCAGCTGGTGTGAGGTCATCATAGATGCTGTCCTCACTGAGATCGCCGTCATCACCATCACTGCTGTCATTTTCATACAAAGCGCAGTCTTCACTGCCATCCATAGCATTACTAATACTGCATTTCTGGAAGGCACATCGCACCATGTCTTCTGAATGTCTTCCCATGCATCTCGAACCCACTTAGCTATTAACTCTATGTCAGGCTTCATGAGATTTCCTCCTTTTGTTAGTCAGGCTTGACCAGATGACATCCATTCATGTCACTGACCCGTGCATAAGCTGAATCCTAGTTTTTCAGCACATTTTTTGTGCTGAAAAACTTGGCTTATCCACGAGTATATACGGTAGGTTTTGCCAAAAACAATATACTGATTCCATTGAAATGAAAGTTCAAGAATGCCTCCTGGCCATTTGGGGCTTCTCTTACCTCTGCATCAACAGGGGAAGAAGGGTGTTAGTATGTTGAGGCATATGATTGATCCTTTAACCAAAGAGACATTGGACTATGTTTGCACAGTGCAAGTAAGGAAGACTATGTATGTAAAAGCCTGAAGGAGTAAAGTTCCTTCCTCAAGGCATTCTGGAGGAATAGAAAGTCTCAACTTTTTTCCTTGGATCAGCTGGAAGTTTGGGACTTCAGACCTTGCAGTGAGCAGCCCAATGATCAACACACTGCCTACTTTCAAAGGCATTTGGGTGGGAGACAGATTGACAAACATTCAGAACTTTTTCAGATGGAAGGGACAAAACCTTTCTAGCAAAGGTGCGTGTCACCTAAAAACCGGTCTGAGAGACTGACCCAGAGTCTCGGGGCTGCATACATAAAATGCTCATACAGGTGTCTAAAAAGTAAAAAGTCTAAGGAATTTTCATTTGATTTTCCAATGAAATGCATTTGACTAACAGTGGGCATCTCAATACATTGCAAAAACACAAAGGTTTCCCTCCCTTTGACTGGCAGTTTTCCCCTGAATATTTCAGTTAAGTGAAATAATAAAGGTCCCTTCCTCACAAAATAAAGCTTATATCTTTTTTTGTTACTCTAGGCTTTATTTACAGCTTATCATATAATGTTAAATAAATTTGATATATTTTAAATTTATTTTGAATATTCAAAAAGCCCAAACCACCCTTTTTTCCTTCAGTCTCCAAACAGTCCTATTTGGATATATTTAAAATGCAAATGTACTGACATTCAAGGGACTGGATGGGGCTTACCTTTTCATGTAAAAAAAGGCTTCTCCCTTGGCTTCTAACAAAAAGCCATTTCCTCCAGGCATATCCTAAGGACACATGCTTTTTAATAAACTTAATCAAAGGCTGACTTACATGGTCTCTCTAATCAGAACTTCCAATATTCATGTCTATCACACATTTTGTCAATAACAGTAGAGGGGAGAAATCAATATAATTCTGGTATAGCCAGAGCCTAAGAATAATTCTTTTCATTTTTTAAAAACTGGAAAGAAAGCTTCAACAGTTTATTGGCATATAATTCATGTATCATGCAATTTAGTAGTTCAATCATATTAAGAGACTGGTACAATCATCACCACAATTTTACATTTTTTTTCCTTTCTTATACTTGTTATCATTGGCTCCACATTTCCCTCAATTTTCCCTACAATATCCCCAAGAAACCATAAATCCAGTTATGGTCTCTATTGATTTATCTATCCTGAATGTCAAATACATAAAAACATACCCCCTAAAAACAAGAAATTATATAGTAAAACAGAAACAAATTTCAATCAAAAAGAAAGCAAACAAATGTTAAAAACTAGAACAAATTTAAAATAGTTTAGTAGGGAGATCAAATGGTAAGTTGTTGAATCTTAACTCAGTTGCATCTGCAATAGCCCACTTTTCAATGCACTCTGCATGACAGCAATGCTCTTCCTCTCCCTGGTCTATGATCTGAGAGGGTACTTTAGAGGCTACATCCATGTGTATTTTAATCATTCAATTTCAATCCTTCCTTATCTGGACGATCCCATTCATATGTACATGGCCTTGGACTTCCCTGTCAAAAGGAGTATCCAACAGGGCTATGTTTCTGTCTGCCTTCTATTAGCCACCTAAGTAACATGGCTTTGCCTCAGGGACATTCAAGAACTGATTTCCTTCCCTGAGCTGCCATTTACCATGCATAACATTCCTTTTAGACATTTCAGAGAAGAATAATCAAGGACAGAATCGAAGGATCAACGTTTTGTTTGGTTTCTCGAGTGGGCCATACCTCAGTTCTTGGCTTTGCACGATGAAAGCGTTCATGTAATCCAAGTGAGTTTTATGAAGGACAGGACAAATTTCAGGTTTTATAGTCTCAAAGGGGTTCACAGCTGGGCACAAGTAACCTCGTGGAAAAAGAGCACCCACATGTGTAGAACTTGGGGTGGGGGGGTTGTTGGTATCCCAGGGACTGAGGGGTTGAGGGAGCAAGAGGCAAGAGGACATGATGGCCAGAGAGTGAGGGGGCCAGAGTGTGGGGGGCAGAGGGTGTCCCAGAATGTATTCCCTATCTTAATTCTAGCCTACCCCCTGACTGGGGGAAGGTGTCATTGAAAGTATTGTTTGACCCCATTGACTGGGTTAAGTCTACCTGGGTGATGTCATGAGCCTGGGCCTAGTTTGGACCGCCAAGGTATACCTCCCACCTGGCTTGGGAGCTTGAGTATGAGCATGCTCAGCTTGGGGTATTCATAGGTGTCTAGTGGTTGCTTGATTTCTTTCCAACCTCCTCTATGGGGGCCTTTGCAGGCATGGGCAGGACACCCCCTGTCCTGAAACTAGCTACCTAACATTTCCCCACTGAAGGAGTATGGACCCAAATCTTTGGGGGTACTGGATGATACGATGTGGGGATTTGGAGTTCACACCCTTCCTACTCTGTTGGAAGGGGTTGTCCACTTAGGGGCCCATGGTGGATGAGGTTGGGGTGGTCCAGGAGCTGGTGACCCTGGGGTTGGCAATCTCAGCGTAGGGTCATTGGTAACCTGATGAGTTCTGGAAGAAACCAGAGAGGTGGACTGCTGCAGTTAGGCTGGGACACAGCTGTGAGGTAGCAGTGCCCTTGGAGGTGTGGGTTAGGTCACTGGGAGTTTACAAAAGAAATCTTAGGACTGACAGGCAGGGGTGCCACGTAACATTAAACACAGGAATTGTGTGTAAGCATTTACTAGCTTAAGGACTGTGGGGGGTCTGAGGTAAGGTTTTCTGTGGAGCACTTATCTGTATTGGGGTGTCAGTAAAACACCGTCTTAAGAGCGCCCAGTGGCTCACAGGAGGACTTGTCTGCTTGCTCTGTGTCTGAGGGGTCTGGCTGTGACAGTTTCACCTGGGAATGGCGGACCCAAGCACCTTGCCCTGGAACTTTAACAGCAGTGGGGGTAGAATTACTGGGAAGGAATGCTTCCAGACTTGCTGTAACTTGGAATTGGGGGAGCCATCCTTCCAGATTTTCATCAGACCTAGGTCTCCTGGAAGGCACAAAGGAGTTAGCATTTCCTCCCCTTGGCCTGGATAAGCCCACACTGATGAAATGCTGCCTGGCATTGGGCTACCCTTGCGGCACATTGCTGCATTAAAGCGACCTCAGAGTCTACAGCTGGCTCTTTCACAAGGAAAGGTTGTCCATATAAAACTCCATAGGGACTTAAACACGTAGGTTGCTGTGGAGCAATTCTGAGACGTAACAGAGCTATTGGCAGTGCATCTTTCCAGTTCATCTGAGTCTCTTGTGTTGGTTTCCTGAGGGTGAGCTTTAAGTGTTGGTTAATTCTCTTTACCTGCCCCAAGGACTGCTGCCTCCTGGCACAGTGGAGACAATAGGTTATTCCTAAGTGTTGAGAGACTTCCTGAGGGATTTGGGAGATGAAAACAGTCCTGTTATCACTTTGCAGTGATTTGGGAAGCACAAATCGATGGATTACTTCCTAAAGTGAACTTTTAGATACTTTGTGAGCCTTTTCAGTGCAGGTGGGATATGCTTCAATCTACACAGTAAAGGTGTCTATGAACACGACAAGATACTTGAATCTTTGGACAGCTGGAACCTGGGTAAAATCTATCTGCCAGTCTTCCCCAAGGTAGGATCCCTTCCACTGAGCAAAGTAACTTCTAAGTGCCCCCTTGGGGACTGCTGGTCTGGCAGGTGGGACAGTGAGAGGTTACTGACTTGATGGTTGAGGTTAAGGTGGCCCCACAGAATTGTTGAGTGAGCAGGGTCAAGGAGGACTTATTGCAAAGAGCAGTGGCTGGCATCGTGGAAAGCTCTTATAACTTTCCACTGTAGCCTTTGTGGCAATAGGAGCTAGTTGTTTTTCTCCCACCACTCATCAAGCAGGATGCAGAGTTCCTGAGTTTTAGCCTGTTCCACATCTTCTGGAGAGTAATCTGGAAGAAGAAGCTGGTTTGGGGGAATCAAGGCATTTATGAAGGCTAGGGAATTCATGCCTAGGGCTGCCTGTCTGGCTACTCTGTCAGCTGCTTGGTTGACCACAGCAACTTCTGAGTTGCCCTTCTGGTGCCCTTGGCAGTGCACTACTGCCACTTCAGCAGGTTTTTGGACAGCATTAAGAGTGACACCCCCACCCCCAGTACTTAATGGGGCTTCCTTGAGTGTTAGACATTCTCTTTCCTACAAGGTTGAAGAGTGTGCATGGAGAAGTAAAAACCCATATTTTGAATCCATGTACGGTGTTAATTTCTTTCTCTCTGCTAGCTCGAGGCTCCACGGCAAAGTTATGAGTTCAGCCAGCTGGGCTGAAGTACCCAGGGACAGGGGATTGGCTTAAATGACTGTGTCAAGGGAAACAACGGCATACCCAGCCCTGCGCACTCCATTTGTCATAAAGCTGTTGCTTTCAGAGAAACAGACACAAGCTGCTACAGCAAGTGGTTGGTCTTTAAGGTCTGACCAAGGCAGGTTGTTAGTAGACAGTAGCTCAAATCAGGGATTGAGGGGCTCAGAGTCCTCCCGAGGGTCGGGGAGTAATGTAGCTGGATTGAGGGTGCTACAAGTCTGGACGGTGACATCAGGGTTCTTATAAGGAGGATTTGGTACCTTAATAGATGGTTGTCAGAAAGCCAGTGTGTTAGTCTGGGTAGACTAGAGAAACAAAGTCATAGATACGCATGTGTATAGGAAAGACCTTTATATAAAGAATAACTGTACATTAAGAAAACATCTCAGACCAGTCCAGATCAAGTCCATAAGTCCAATATTAGCCCATACGTCCAGTACCAGTCTATAAATTCCTTTTCAGACTCATGCCAACACATGCAATGACGCTTAATGGCAGGGAGATCACAGGCCAGTGGGTGGAAAGTCTTGTGGATGCAGTGGTGATGGCAGCATCCTAGTGTAGCTGTGTGTCTCCATGTAGCTCCTCCAGCTCCAAGGCGCTTGCTGCCAAGCATAGCTTCTTGTGACTTGCCAACAGGTATGCCTTGCAGGGAGTGTGTGTGTGTGTGTGTGTCTTGTTTATCTTCAAGCCTTTAAGACCCCAGATGCTATAATTTTTTATAGCTGGGCACAATCAGCTTTCTTTATCACATTTGCTTATGCACCCATTTGTCTTCAGTGATTGTATCAGAAAGGTGAGCATCATCATAGAATGCCCGTTTAATAGGACAACGTGTTCTTGCATTGAGGGAGGCCCAATGTCCATGTGCTACCTTAAACCTATAAATATATACACATAGATTTATTTCTTCATCATTTCTTTTTTTCTTTTTAAAGTAATGAAATAAAATCATTTTAATGCATTCCAACCTCTGTTTATCACTTCACTGTTACCAGTTTGTTGTGGTGGTTAGGTGCTCTCGAGTCCTCTCTGACCCACAGCGCCTCTTTTGCACAGTAGAACGAAACGCTGCCTATCCTGCACTGTCCTCACAATTGTTCCTGTGCCTTAGCCCTTGGATGCAGCCACTGTGTTACTCCATCTTGGCCAGGGCCTTCCTTTTTTTCACTGCCCCTCCACTTTAGCAAACATGAGGTCTTTCTCCAGAGGCTGGTCTCTCCTGACAGCATGTCCAAAGTTTGTAAGACAAAACCTTGCCATCCTTACCCCTAAGGAACACTTTGCTCTTATTTCTTCCAATACAGATCATGTTTGTCTTTTGGCAGTCCATGGTACTTTCAATATTCTTCTCCAGCACCGCAAGGGAAATGCTTCTATGTTCTTCCTTATTCAATGTCCCACTTTCACAGGCATATGAAGCAATGGAGAAGATGATGGCTTGGGTCAGGCGGGCCTTAGTCCTCAAAGAAATATCCTTGCTCTTTGTTACTCTAGAGAGGTCTTGTGCAGCAGATTTGCCGAATGTAATGTCTTTTGATCTCTTGATTGCCACTTCCATGACCATTGATTGTGGATCCAAGTAAGACAAAATCCTTAACAATTTCAACACTTTCTCCATTTATCATTTATCTATTAATCTGGTTTTAAGGATTTTGGTCCTCCTCACATGGAGTTGTAATCCATACTGAAGTCTATCATTCTTTTTTCCCCCAACAGCTATATTGGCAAGTAATTTACATATATAATTCAAGAGTTCAACCAGTCAGTCAAATCAAGGATAATTATACAATCATCACCACATCAATTTTAGAGCAATCCCCCGCCCCACCCCAACCCCCCCACCCCACCCCACATGGTTAAATTGCCTTTTAAAGTGAGTTGTGCAATCACAATCCATTCTAGTGCCCCCCCTGTCATGTCATCTTTATTTTTTACTCCCGAAATCCCCTTTCCTTCCCTATCACTCCACCCCGCTGTATTCCCTATATCCCCGTGTATCAGTTATTATCATTATGCCTCCACTCCTCCTGTGCTTCACAGCTGGGAGACCCCACAGAGAACAATCCAAAACTAAATCACACTAAGGTGTCGAGGATAAAAATATAATAGTATAAAGACAAAAATACAAATAATGCTTAAGAAGGAAAAGACCCCCCCAAAACTATTCAAAAAGCCAGGGAAGACATTCCTGTCATGGGACCAGTAAGAGATACTTGCACACTGAACAAATTGAGGTCACGTCTATAGGGTGGTGAACCGGACAAGAATCAAGTCTACAATTAAAAAAAAATTCTATGTATCTATATTTTATTATTAAATACTTTTAATGAGATGTAATTTATATAATAAATATTCCATATATAATTTTAAAAGATATAGAACATATATCTTTTAAAAATAATTTTATCAGGGGCTCATGTAGTTCTTATCACAATCCATACATCCATCCATTGTGTCATGCACATTTGTACATATGTAGTCATCATCATTTTCAAAACATTTTCTTTCTACTTGAGTCCTTGGTATCGGATCCTCATTTTTTTCCTTCCCTCCCACCATCCCCCTCCTTCATGAACTCTTGATAATTTATAAATCATTATTTTTTCATGTCTTACACTGACTGACTGATGTCTCTCTTCAACCACTTCTCTATTGTCCGCCCCCCTGGGGAGGGTTTATATAGAGAGCATTGTTTCCCCTTTCTGGCCTCCTTTCCCCTTCTCCTCCTGGTATTGCAACTCTCATTATTGGTCATGAGGAGTTTATCTCTCCTGGATTCTCTGTGTTTCCAGCTTTTGTCTGTACCTGTGTACATGCTCTGGTCTAGCCAGATTTGTAAGGTAGAATTGGGGTCATGATAGGGGGTGGTGGGGAAGCATTAAGGAACTAGAGGAAAGTTGTATGTTTCACTGGTGCTATACTGCACCCTGACTGGCTTGTCTCTTCCTTGTGACCCTTCTGTGAGGGGATGTCCAATTGAGTATATAGAAAAAACATTTGTCATAGGGTCTGGGAGACCCAGTGCTAGAGCCTGGAGCAGAAGAGCCCTAAGTTGGTCCACTGCATCCCTTTGCTCTGCGCTCCACAGGTGTGGCTCTAAGTCACGTTTCCCTTTCATGCTCTCATCTAGGGCTTTTGCTGGCACTCCATAGTTGGGAATCCACATTTTACAAAACCCAGTAAGGCCTAGAAACACTCATAGCTGTCTCCACATTTCTGACTCAAGCAACTTCACAATTCCCCTTACTCATTCTAGGCTCAGTCCTTTCTTTCATTCGGATCAGTCTAGTTCTATGCTACCTCCTGTTGCACTAGCTGGGCCTTAGCCCTAGAGACTCTGTAGCCTCTCTCTGCCAAGAAGTTTAGAACTTGTACTGTAATGAGCGATAGACTGAGGTCATCTATGTATTGTAGGACTGTGTCCCCTTTAGAGTAAGACCAGATAGGTCCTGGCTTAGGCTTTGTCCAAACATATTAGGGCCATCTTGGAAGTCCATTGGCAACACAGTTCAGGAAAGTTGGTGTAATTGCCCTTGTTCTAATTTCCACTCAAAAGCAAAAAGCTACTGGCTCCGAGGGTCCAGAAGGATGCAGAACAAGGCGTCCTTTAAGTACCACTGCGTGGAGTTGGGAATTTCCCCTGGGAGTATTTAGGGGTTAGGTACTACTGCGTGCAGTGGAATCACTGCTTCATTTATTGTCCTAAGGTCTTCGATCAAGCCGGTAAGACCCATCTTTCTTTTTTACTGTTAATATTGGGGGTGTTAACAGGGACCAAAAGGAAGTTATTGATAAGGTGTTTTAATCCTTTGATGGCTTCAGGCTTCAAAGGGTACTGCTGCTGGTAGGGAAACTGGGTGGGGTCTTTTAGGAAAATCTTTACAGGGGTTGTATATTTAGCTCTGCTGGGGACACCTGGGGCCCAGACTTCAGGGTTTGTGGCACTTTCTCAATTTTCTTGCGTGAGGCTCAGCAGCAACTCTGTAGTAAGGAACATTTGGAAATCTATAGTGGGACTAGGGTGAGGCCCTATGACTATGTAGGTGTGTAGGTAGCTTAGACAGTACATCTTGGCCTAGAAGAGCAGCTAGACATTCAGGGACTACTAGGAAGCTATGAGAGAGGTAAGAGTTGTCCCAGAGGCACCTTCTGGGTTCCATAAAGTGTTTGACTACAGGCACTGCTGTTTCTCCTATTGTATTCGTATCAGTCATCACATGTAAACAAACATTCTGCAAACTTCCTAGCTCCCTTCAGCATTCACTGCTTATTATAGTCTGTCGCAGACTGATCATTATATCCTTCTAAGACAAGTTATAGGCTAGGGTGAGGCGTTGCAAGGTCTCTATGTTCTGTTCTGGATTGTCTGAATAACTGCCTAGGTCAGTTTTAATTTTAATTTGCCTGAGTTCAAGTGAACCACTTGTGAATTTCCTAGGTACCAAATTCCCCAGCTGCCTCTATTAAGGGTTAGACTTTGGCAGGGCCACCTATTCCCCCAGCTTCTACAGGCTCAGGGACCAAGGTTGGTGTGGCTGGGCTGCGGGCAGAGTGGCCTTCAGCTTCAGGGCCCCTCAGAGCGTCCTTGATACCCTTGAATCCAAGGTCTTACTGCTTTTCAAGAGCAAAAATGCTTTAACATCAGGGAACTCTGCCCACGCCCCCTCCCTTTGCAGCGGAATCAGTATTGGAAGGGAAAGTGCGCCGTTCTTCTGGCGGGATTCCCCAGCATCTAGAATCTACTGAGGCCGATGGTGTTGCAGAAAGATGTTAGCTTCCGTTTCTCTAGCGTCTGTGGGTCAAATCTATGCCAATTAGACAGCTGCAATGTGACACCATTACCTTGGGGCCAGACCCTTCACTGTCCATCTAGGAAACAAAACCAGCAGGAATATTAGAGAGCCCAGTTCTCCCGGGTCATAATCTGAAGCCCCGGTGTGCGCTGTACCTAGGTACTATGAAACTTGTGCCCCAAGCAGGTGCCCCTTGTCAAGGGAGTGGATTGCGGGACTCAGTCTCTGCCGGCAAACTGGGCCCAGACTGCTTTCTAGATAGCGTGCGAGGGATTGGTGGGCCACTGGATCGAGGGACCTTACCGGACTGACGGAGTCTCAGTGGATCAGATCTGGACCAAAGTACGGGTTACAGTACACGACGCATTGCCCCTGGGGATGGACTCTTGAAGCCCATCTAGAGAACACAACAGAAAAGTTAGAGAGCCTGGTGCCCCAGGGTTATAACTTCAAGTCCCAGCTCACGCCACACCTAAGGTGCTGTGAAATGACTTGGGCCCTGAACAGGTGCCCCTGTTTGAGGAAATGGGTCAGGGGACCCATCTCTACTGGTGAACTGGGTCCCCACTATTTTCTAGACAGCAAACAAGACGTTGTAGGTCACTGGCTCTGATGACCTCACAGGATCGACGGAGGGAATTATTGGCATGAGCAATTCACCTGAACCTCCAAAAGTGGGACCACTGCTTAGAATCGCCTTACCATTGCCTTCAAAGCGACTACTGACTTATGAGTGGTCTTCTGTAACCCTTGAAGGCGATGAGACCTGTCAGTCGTCTCAGTGTACATTCAGCCACTCCAGGGAAATTGGGATCCTTGGCTAGACACATACGGTCACAGCAGAACTGTGCCAAGAACATGAATGGCTCAGAGGAAAGAGGCTGAAGGCAGGGAGGCAGTTGTGCTTAAAACCCTTTCAAAACAACAGCGTTAGCAGTTACTTCAGTGACTTCGCATTCAAATGCCCTTTGCCAAAGTTTGGAAAAAGGGGAAAACAACCAAACACCAAAACAGGAGTGAGGCAACTGTGGGAAAGCTGAAGCAAAAAGCCGTGGGAACTGAGTGGGGCTAGCCATGAATTCCCACCCCCCTGACCAGTTGGTTGGAGCTCTGGATGGCATCTTGGTGAGGTTGGTAGAGTTGTATGTACCTTGCAAGAACCATCGGAGTCAGGAGCCTGAGAGGAGAAAGCATGGGAACCAGCATCCTGCAGAGAGTCCAATGGATTCCTGGTGGTGACAGTCTGTTGACAGCACCATGAAGCAAAACACTGGACAGTCAAAGGGCTTTTTGGGACCAGCGTTCCCCAAATCTGGAGGCCGCAGTCTTCCGACCACATCACATGAAGGATGCTGAGGGAAACCTAGAGGCAAGGAGTGCACAGGGGAACAGAAAGGTAGCTATGTGGCTAAACATAGAAGCAGGAAGCACATGGGAGGATAGGAAGGCAGACACGTGGTAGAGCGGACAGACACATAGGTGGGGGAGGAGAAAGGGGCTCTAGCAGCCAAGCGTTACACATGGCCCAAGGGCGAAGTAGACCTCATATGGCCCCAGGCAAAGTTCTCTCACTAGCATCAACACCAAAGGGCAGGTTTGAATGGTCCCGGATAGATGAGTGTAGCCATGTTTGGGAGCGGACATTCCCATCTCCTACCAGGTGCTGGTGTTTTCAATCTGCCCACCTTGCAGTTTAAGTCCAAACACTTAGCAAGTTCGACCCAGCCACCAGAACATCTCAGTCTCTCAGTGGCGGTGAGGTGAAGTCTGAAAAGTGTAGCGAAAGAGTCAGTGAGGCAGAGCTGTCTGCCCACTCAGGGGACAGAAGCATGTCCTGAGCTGGGCTTACCTTAAAGGTGAGTCACAGAACCAAAATGTTAGGTTTCTCGAGTGGGCAATACCTTGGTTCTTGGCTTTATAAAATGAAAGAATTCACACTAAAGCCAGCTTTGTAATTCAAGTTGGCTTTGATGAAGGACAGGACAAGATTCAGGTTTTGTAGTCTCAAAGGGGTTCCCATATGTGCAGAACTGGGTGGGGCGAGGGGTGGGGTCCCAGGCACAGAGGGGTTGGTCGAGGGCGCAAGGCAAAGGGCAAGAGGGCACAGAAGGCAAAGAGTGAAGGGACAAGAGGGTGTCCCTGAGCATGTACCTAATATTTATTTTAGCCTACCCCTTGGATGGGGGAAGGCATCATTGAAGGTATTGATTGATCCCATTGGCTGGGTTGAGCCCATCTGGGTGATGTCATGTGCCTGGGCCTAGTTTTGATCGCCCAGATGTGCCTCTCACCTGGCTCAGGGACTTGAGTACGAGCATGCTCAGTTTGGGGTCTTCATAGGCATCTAATGGCTGCCTGATTTCTTTCCAACTCTCTGTCCCCAAACTAGCTTCCCAACAGTTTTACTTTCCCTGCCATTTCTAGAAAGCAACCGAGTAAACTATGTGGTCATTTCTGACTTCTGGCTTTCCACAGGAGAAATAAAATCTAATTCCACCCAACTGCCAAAGGCACCCAAATGCTAGAAGTCTCTACTCTCGCTCTTCATAATTTGTTTCTCTAGAACTCCACTCATGGTACCAAATTCTGTTCGACTGGGTTGTCTAGAGATAGAAAACCAACTATATGTATATATATATATGAAAGAACTATGAACTTAGTATTGATATGTATCAAGAAATAATTTTATATCAGGAAAACCATCCCCGTCCAGACCAACTCAAGTCCATGGATTTAATGCTAACCAGAACTGTCTTCAGACTCATGTAGCTGCAAGCCGGTGATGCAGAAAGGTGAAGTATGATTCATGGCGATACCACTAGTGGATGCGGAGTGTCATGAAGCTGACAGGGGTGGGAACATGGCAGGGTACTGGTAGTTCATGGGTTTGCTTCCCCACATGGGGACACCCCCTGGAGGCAGATATAGAGTTTCAAGAAGGAAAAAGTCATAGGGCCAGAGAGAAGTGAGGAATTCCTGTGTCTCTCTTGTAAAAGGCCATAACTCCCATCCCCCCAGGGAGGAGCATTAGACTGTGACCTGAAGGAGAGATTGGACTGCCCGGCTTTGTTTTTATCACCAAGGCTATATTTTCCAACCAAACCCAAACTGATTCTTCATCCTTCTTTCTGGGTTTTGAAATCCAAATATCAGAAATTATCCATGCATCTTTACAGCACGTTTGGTTAATTTCAGACTGAAGAAGTTGATAGATTTTTTTCTCATTACTGGTTTTAGTGGTTGCTGAATACTTTTTAAGAATTGTTGTTGGAACTAGTCTTCCATGTAGGAATATAGATATTATCCTATCACAGACAGTATTGTACTTAAAAAGAGATCTCTAATTGATGATGAATGTGATGCCATTCCTCTTCAATGTGTCCTCTTAACTTTGTGAATCTGACAATTGACTACTCTCAGTCCGTGTCAGCTCTCTAATGCTTAAGATATTGATCTTTATGCAATACATTTCAGTTTTGACAACCTCAGTTTCTTCTAGTATACTTTGTACATTATACATTTGTAGTAGTTACATAATCTTGTTTTTCAATTTGAGACTTAAGAGTAAAGGGGTGGAGTTTAACCTGTCAATCAGGTCACAGCTTGATGACCTCATGTGGAGGTGCTAAGGAGATAAATCACTCCCTGAGGGCAGGACACAGGCTCACTCCCTGTGAGATATTCCTGCGGACAAGGCACATGGGCTACACTAGAACCCGGGAGCTGAAAGTGCCACATGGTGACCCGTGCCAGTGCTGAGATGCTTCCACTGCCATGGATCCACCAGAATTTCCAACCACTGGCCTGTGATCTTCCTGCATTTTGTATCATTGTATGTGTTTCATAAGTCTGAAGAGGACTTTATAGTTTGGTATCAGACACATGGTCTAATATAGGACTTATGGACTTGATCTGGGATGATTTCTCAATATTCAATTTCTCTTGTATATAAAGTTCTTTCTTATACACACAGGAGTGTCTATGAATTTGTTTCTCTAGTCTACAGACAAGCACAACATTTTAATTATTTTTGAAGCTATAACTTCTTATTTTGAGTCATTCCCTAGCAACAAATGAAGGTCTCCAAAGTTTTGCTCCATCACATCTTTAAAGTCAAGTCTACTTTCAGGCAGTTCTTCCTCTTTTGTATTTTCAGTAGTTAATCCCTTACAGGTGGACCACCCCTTCCTAGTCTTCTTACAGGTGGACCACCCTTTCCTTCTTCCTAGTCTTCTTAGTCTGCAATTTCTGTTGCAACCAATAAATCAAGCGTGACCCTACTGGTATTTTCAATAGAAGTCACACAGCTTCAACCATCACAGCAACATGTAAACCATCACAAGATGACAAGCTGACGAACAAATAGAGAAGTTAAATACAAAGCCTTTTTCTTTCTTTCTTTCTTTCTTTCTTTCTTTCTTTCTTTCTTTCTTTCTTTCTTTCTTTCTTTCTTTCTTTCTTTCTTTCTTTCTTTCCCAAGACCCTTCTCAGGAGAAATACTATCTTGCTAGCTGCAGAGGCAGTGAATTATTTATTGTTACTTTTTAGTCAAAGTCTCTAACTCCCACTAAATGACATTTTCCTACATACAAATTTGGGGAAGGTACTGAAAGGTTTCACCTGGGAGTAATTGTGAACAAGATTCCCTAAAATTCCATCATGCTGCAAATCAAATGATCCCTCTGGGAAAGAAGAAGAGAGATAGTATCACCAGCAAGAGCCAGGAGTGGAGCACATCCTCTGGAGCCCAAATCGCTGTGCCGTGAGTCTCCTGGATGAAAAGGACAGCTCTAACATGGGAGGAGCGGCAGCAGAACCAGGGGCCAGCACGTGGGACAGAGCGGTGGCCTTCCCAACCCAGGGAGCAAAGACAGCGGAGTGATTTTGTAAGGAGGTTAGCTTGCAGAGTGAGGTGTATCTGGGCACTTAATTAGGGAAGTTGGGCTTGCTTATCCCTTGAGCTCCAGCTGAATACCTTCAGGTTGAGGCTTACAGAGGAGTGGTATGCCCCATGGCAGACCTGAAAGAACCGAAACGTGTCCTGATAAACAACTATCTCGAGCATTTTTCACTAGCATTACAAATTGTCCACTTTCTTAATAGGTCCTTCAATCATGAAATTTGTCTGTGAGTTTTGTGTAGCCATTGCAATAAATATCAGAGCCCTAGAGGTAAAATACAGAACCTTATTTAAGACAACCCAATAGTTACCAAGCATACAACAAGCATCTGTCCTGACGGTGGTGCACAGATTGTCATGCTTTATGACTTTTCAGGCACACCAGCATGGATTATCCAAGATTATAAATAATTAAATCTACATCTGAAGGAGGGAATGGTATCAGAGCTGAAACCCAGTTTGCAGACAGCTATGGACGACGGTGGAAGCCCAAAATCCCTTTGCAGGGTCCTCGCATGGAGGGATTTGTATAGCTTTGTTATCAGACAGTGGGCATTACAAATTGATTATGGCAGATGTAGTTACATAAATATGTAGTACCTTATCATTTGTTCTTCCTTTTGACCCACTTTAAAATGTTTTCTGCTTTCTTGGTGATTGAAGTTTCTTCCTGTTTTGTCTAGTCCTTGTTTTTGTGTTATTGGATTGGTTTTATTGTTGCTGTTCACTTCAGTTTGAGTTTTGTGTGATTTTTTGCATGTGAAATCCAGGATCGATAAATCTATAGAGACAGTAACTGGAGTAGCAGTTACTTAGGGGCACCTCAAGGGAAGCTGGAGGGAAATAGGGAGCTAACAACAATGAGTAGAAGAAGAAAATATTCTGAAATTGATTGTGGTGATAATCACACAAATCTTCTTACTATGATTGATTAAATTGTCTGAAGTCCACAGTGTACAAATGAAGTATATACCAAGAAATCGTAAGAACATTTGCGTGTCTACTGTGCGGTAAAACGATTGTTCTGCGGAGAAAAACACGAATAGGACCCCTGCTGGCTCATCACTAGCATATCTATGTCTTCACTCAAAGACAGAAGTACAAATAAAACCCCAAATAAGCGATTGTATATTTAAGAGGTATTTCTGCACATCATGTCTGCTTATTCCTGATTAGCCCTTATTTGATCATGTGATCTTACCGTAATGCAAGGAGACCAGAGAAATCTCCTTCCACGAAGTAGCCTCTGTTCTCTAAAACGATGAGGAAATTGATTATTTAAAAGAAGATGGGAAGCAGGGAGAGCTGTTTGTAATGTGGAATTTGACATGTATTTTAATTTGTTTTTAAAAGTTCACTCTACCAGCGTAGTGGCTAACAGAGATTAAGCTGACAGAAAAGTGGATACACGAAGTCCATTAGCAGACTGTTTAGGGCAGTGGAGATGGCAATGATGGGTCTTACTTACTAAGGAATTGCCAGGATCCATATTCCGTTGTTACCAGTAGCTGGTGTTAATTTTCACTTGGATAATAAAATAATGTCATGACTCTTGGAAAACAGTAAACGAGCAGAGTGTTATAATCATGCTTCTCTCGACTTGGAGGTTAACCACATTGTGACATGTACAATGATTTTAAAGCAAACTAAACAATGTCTTTGCTCTACTTGTGGCCACTGAACTAGCAGTTCGGATTGGCTATGATACGACATGAGTTGGGAGATGAGATAGGTGAGTCTTTGCGGACTTGCAAGGGAGACAAAAAGCAGCGTGGGCGAGGTTGGTAGCAGTGCAGCTGGAGCGAGGGAACCGTTCAGGAAGTATGCGGAGGTAGAATCAATTGAATTGACAAATGGATTGTGAGAGGCTACAGAAAGGAAAATAAAAGATGGTCTTGATCAAGTGGGTGGATATTTCTGACATTTATGAAATTTTTGATTAAAAACTTCATTTTCAGGAGTGAGTCTGAAGTAAGATTTCTGTTTTAGTTGGATATATTAAGCTTGAGATTCCCCTCCCCCCAAAAAAGGAACGTTTAATAGGTAATTATATTATAAAAGCCTAGCTCTTAGGTGTCAGATTATGGGAAAGAGTATCTATAGATTGACTGAAAAATCGTACTACACGGATATCCCTGGGAAGTTTGAAGGATGAGATGAGGCAAATAACCCCAGGAGAAGTGCTGTCTCCCTTGCTTATCCTTCATCACTAACTTCATGCAAGTAGAATCACCTACTATTTGTCTTTGTGACTCATTTTACTCTTGTGCTTCACTCTTGACCTTGGACACATACCATACTTTGTAACTGATCAGGATGGGTCACTGACGGAAAAGAATTGGCCATGACTTCTCATCTATTTCTTAACTATTACATTCTCATTTATGACCTTTTTAGTTGTTAAATTCGAAGAGAAAAAACTGTGAAAAGTTCCTGGTATCTGTCATCGCAGATAGGAATGATGAAGATGGAAATTGAGAACGGGTTTATCTTATCTGATCAAGTCAAATCTTACTGTTGGAAACATTCATAGATGAAGATAGTTATTTAATCTCCACAAAATACTTACAATGTTGTGAGCAACTGTATTGTTAAGTGGATATAGGTAAGAGTGAACAGGGATGTCTTAGATCTTCAGTTTAGAATGGGCTTCAAAACTGCATAGATCATCAAGTGTGACCTTCTGTCCTTCATGGGTTTTTCATTCCTTTGTACCGTGTTATCGATCTTCTTTAACTAGCTGGACCTGTTCGTTGACACCTGGTAAACATTTAAAGTCACCTGATGTTTTCCCTAGGATAGGCTGAATAGAACTTTTGAAATATATAATGGCTGGAATCTTCACTTGTGCATCCTCGAACTGGAGTTTAGATCCAAAAGACTTTAAATGAATGCTCCGAGCTCTTTGGAACTGGCTTTTCACCAGGTAATGACAACTCGCCAGTTAACCAACACCCAGGAGTAAAATTGGGAATGATGAAGTGTGATTTTGCAATGTTTATCACTTTGAACTTTTCTTTAGTCTCTTGCAGTCTTCTCTTCTACTTCCCTTCCCACCTCCCTTTCGATCCACTTGCATCACTTTTTAACAGTTCATCACAAAAGGAAAGTAAAAATTGGATGGGCTCCCTCTTATTTTTTAACACCTTTTGACTAAAAGTGGAACTGTGACTGTAATAGCTTCCAGAAAACCCAGGAGGGGCGAGGGGCTTGCATTGCATGGCAGTAAATAGACGCTTAACTTCAATTATGGGTGAGAGGGGAGATGAGGAATTTTTTCTCTGCTGCCAAGATAGTAATGCTTTACTTATATTCCCTTTTAATTTTGGTGCACCGAATTTTCTGCCAACCCTTTCATTAATGGCAGAGACCAGCATGTCTTCTGTCATGCTGAGGTTGATGTGTCAATTTGGCTAAGTACACCCTAACAGTATCGAACCCCCTACTGTAAAGTCAATTCCTACTCATAGCATGCCTATATAGGGTTTTTGAGATTGCTTTACAGCAGCAGATGGCCTCATCGGTCCCTTGCAGAAAGGCTGGTGGGTTTTACCTGCCACCCCATGGTTAGCAGTCCAATACTTGACCCAGAGCACCACCAGGATTCCTTGCCTAGGTTATAGAAAAACCAAACTCACTACCACTGTGTCCATACCAACTCAAAGAACCCCATAGGAGAGGATAGAACTGCCCTGTGATTTTCTGAGACTAACTCTTCATGAAAGTCGCCTAGTTATTTAATTAAATATCAAGGCAAGTGTTACTGAAGAGATATTTCACAGACGTGGCTAACAACATTCATTAGCTGACATTTTTTTCTGTCATAACGCTCTTTATTTCTCTTTTAAAAAATTGTTTTATTAGGGGCTCATACAACTCTTATCACAATCCATACATACATCAATTGTATAAAGCATATTTATACATTCATTGCCCTCATCATTCTCAAAACATTTGCTCTCTACCTAAGCCCCTGGCATCAGCTCCTCATTTTCTCCCCGCTCCTCCCCTCTCTCTCCTCCCTCATGAACCCTTGATAATTTATAAATTATAATTTTGTCATATCTTGCTCATTAGCTGACTTTCATTAAAAGATCTAACCCCCAATACTCTTGTGGGCCAATCAGTTAAAAAACCTCAAGTTTAAACATGTAGGTGGTTTCTAGTTGGCCATTGTGAGAAAATCTCTGAGTCATAACTGCAATGAAATCTCTGGGTAAGTCGTTGGTTATAAGAGAACTGATTTTTAAAACAGGTGAGACCAGCAATTCTCTACTGTCATGCTAAAAATTAAATTAGGGCTTTAAGGTATACTTCATAGAAATCCACAAGCAGATGAGCGTATAGGAAAGAAAGTCTGGCATTTAAAAATGTGTGTTTGACAATCACTATGACAATTAGGAAAGAGCCTCAGTGATGTGGTCCCTGGGTAAGTGTGGATTGCTAGTAACAAGGTCTACAGTTCAAATGCATCCGACACTCTACAGAAGACAAGCGAATGAAGTTGTCTACTCCCGTGAAGATGCACTTAATCTCAGAAACTCAAAGTGGGCTTGAGATGAGTCACAATCAACTCAATGGCAGTGGGTTTGAGTGCGTCTGGTTACTTGGTACCCTTTCATTATATCTGTGATGAGAACTGTCAATTCATTAGGAAGTACTCATGCCAGCAGGTTAGCAAATAAGTGATGTAAACCTTCACAAGGCAGATCTAGGAACAGGATTCTGAGACACTACGTTGGGGTTGCTAATATGGCGGATCAAGTCCATCTAAAGCAGTGGTTCTCCACCTTCCCAATGCTGCACCCCTTTAATCCAGTTCCTCATGTGGTGGTGACCCCAAATCACAAGATAATTTTCCTTTCTACTTTATCACTGTAATTTTTCTACTGTTATGAATCAGGCAACCCTTGTGAAAGAATCTTTTGACCCCCAAAGCGGCCGTGACCCACAGGTTGAGAACTGCTGTCCTAGAGAGGCACCTTGGAACAAAGGCCTAGCAATGTACTTCCCAAAGAACAGACATTGGAAATCGTCTAAAGCATAGTTCTACTCTGGGACTCATGAGTCAGAACAGACTTAATGGCGACTTAACTGTCTGTTCCCGCTTTTCCCTGTGTCCTTTCCTGAAAATCCTCCCCTAATCAGAACTGGTCTCTCTGGAAACTTGCTCATTTATATCTTCTTGCAGAGATCTTTTGAAGTCTTGGGGGTCTCCCTGGAGTCAGCAGACACTCATCACTTTTTGCTCCACTTTTAGTAGAGTCATTTCTATATCCGTCCTCTCTGATTAATGCCTTTCATTTTCCTTTTATCTTGGAGATCAAGTCCACGATGAAAGTTGGGAATTCAGATATCCTGGCATCCTTGAAGAAGTACCCAGTTCTGGGTCTCATTTACAGTGCATTTTTCTGTGTTGAATGTATATCTTTTTCTCTAAGCTGGGTCAAGAGAGTAAGATGGATGTTTTTTTTAACTACTGACAACTCGCTTATTGCAGCAGAAAAGGATTTGGACCTCCTGCTCTTAATGCAAAGATAATGAACAATCTTAGCGAATGTTGTCAATCAAATGGAAGGCTTAAAACACACTCTCCTTATCCCAAGGTGGTGGGAGATCAGAAGCACAGAGCAGCAAATTCAAGTTCACAACTGCAAACCTTAAAACTGCATGCTCAAAGTGGTTGTCACAGGGAACTGATTGTTGAAGCGTGGTGAGACAGACAATCATCTACTGGGTGTCAGCCTAAGACGGATCTTTGCACTGACTCTTGCTTTCTCTCCGGAAAGTACAGGCTGAACAAATGCAAGATCCGCAAGAGCCATGACCTGCTGAACACATGCAAAGCAGATGTCTCAAACATGATCTGCCCGTCCAGTGATGAGATTACTCATTTCCGCCACCTTGCTGCCTAGGAGAACAGGGTAGTGGTATAAAGCCAGTCTTTCAGCTCTCCTCCAGGTTGATTCATGGCATGACTGACTATGGGGGTCGGGTGGGCAAAGCCCAGAATACTCAGACTTTATAGTTTAAATTCGTGGTGGAGTGTTTTTAAGGCGTGAGCAAAAAAGTAAGATGATGTCATTCAGGTAATTTCCAAATGATATTTCAGCTTTTCTAAGGCAGTGGCATGAGCACTCCTTGGGAATGGGTGCAATCAACGATCTGGAACCTTCTGTCTGCATTCTGGATTAGCCTGGCATTGGAAAACCACAATCCTGGACAGCTATCTGGAAAGCAGAAGTGAAGGGGAGGCATAGGAAAGGCAGATACTAGAGACGAAGGGGCTTTTGTTATCCTCAAATGACGTCCCCTTCTACGTTGTAATCAAAAGTCAAAATATGCAATTGGATCATCTTAATACCTCACTGGTATCAATGACAAATGTTTGTACCCCGGTCTTTTTTAATGTACTGTTTATGCCATGGATCTATAAAAGAAAACATATTCCTTGAGAAATTGAGATTTTTAGTTCTTCAATTGAGATTCTCATTCTTCAATACTTAGAAAAAGTTCTAAATTTTAGAATCAGTTAAATTTATTGCAGGTAGCCTTGTCTTGAATGAGTCTTAATGGTATCAGTATTAAAGCCCAGTGACTTGAGAAGGTTGTGTTGAGAACCTGTGGTTTCTACCACAATATTTTCCTGTTTCCACTTAATTGAATTTTAAGTAGGTTCATAATGAATGAACAAAACCACTGTACTATTTCTGCCACTTGGTTTTCATTAGTAGCTAGGAATTTAAAAGCCCTGGTTTAATTTAGCAATGAAAGGGTTATTTTGAAGAAGGAGAAGAAGTAAAGCAATATGCCATTTTACTTTATTTTATTTTGGTTTATTTTTCTCTCACTTCTTCAAATTTATTATATATTGGCTTGGAACCAGGTACTGTGCTGGAGCAACACGTCTCAGTTTTTGTGGAACTTACCTAGGATAAGATGACTTTATTTTTTAGACTTGAATAGGAAATCTTGAAGGAAAGAAAAATCTACTGCAAAGATATGAACGCAGTAAAAACAATTATAAAAGCATGTTAGGCTTAGCATATTTTATCTACTATATCCATTTCTGAAAATGATAATTTTCCTTGGTCAAAGTGATTTTCCATGCTCATGAAAACATAGGTTAGCATATTTATTCTGTTAGGAAACAAATATCCAACTACTTTAATGATCAAATTAGGTAATTTTTTATACATATTGTGTAAATATAGGAAAACAATATTTATGATTTTTTTTAAAGTTAGTAGCAAGAACACTCCAAGTATAACAAGGATTCTGAGTGAAACTTTGCAGGGAACTCACATATTTAAACAAAAAGAGTCTTTGAAATTGTTGACCTGTGTGGCTATCCAATTCTTGCTTCTCCCTTTCCCCCTTCACCCTTTCCTTTTATCCGGAAGATGCTAGTATGGAATAAATAACACGGTGAAGTGGTTTTGCTTTTTATGGTTTCCTAAGGCTATTACTATTTTACAGAGATTAGTTCCACTGGAAGCCCCAGGTTTCCTGTTTTTATTATCCACACTTCACACGGTGGGTTAGGCTAAATTGTCCATTGCAGGGTTTGGAAAGGAGTCTGCTTAACACAGTAAATTGCACTGCTACTTACACACCCGTCTCTCACAGCCCATATTCTTGGACTCATCCATGACATAGTCCCTAACAACACAGCAATGTCTCATTTCTCAGGCTGGGCCTTGAAAAAGTTTGTGGAGAAGTGGAATTGAAAGATAATCGGACCTTCCTACACACTTTTTGAAGGCCCTTCAGATTTTTGAAGGTAGCCCCTTGTTAAGGCTCCAGTTCAATTCCATTTGTTTGGCTTTTTTAGTGGATATCATGGTATCCAAGTAGCTTGGAAGGAAAGAGAACTATTAGAAGGTAATTTCGCTTTCATCAAGTATCAAGTAGGCCTCGTTCGCAGCTTGGACTGTCCAGTGTCTGACCACGGGTGCTGAAGGCTGAGTGGCAGGTCTGGTTGACTAGGGAGACTGTGGTAGGAAAACCAAATGTCTCTTGATCCCTGATGTCAGCTAGATGAAGTTCCTGACAAGGTTTTTAGGAGAAATAAAACAAAAACAGTTTTATTGGTATATAATTCACAAGTTATAAAATTCAGTGGTTCAATCCTATGAAGATGAATTGTGCAATCATCAGCACAATCAATATTAGAACATTTTCTCCATTCTTGTACTCATTATTATTAGCTTCCCAATTATCCCCGAGCTCTCCTGCTAGAGCCCTAAGAAACCCTTAATCGAGCTCCCGATTCTGTACATCTACCCATCTTGGATTTCATATACAGAGAAATATTTTAAACAAATGAACAAAATAAAATGGAGAAAAACCTCAATGAAAAAGAATGTGCTGGACACAAATGATGTATGTACGGATTGTGAAAAAGGGTTGTATGTGAGCCCCTAATAAAGTGATTATAAAAAAAGAAATCAGAAAGTATTCAAAACCAGAATAAATAAAATATGTGTCAAAATGAGATCCAATGGTAGTGTGTTATATTTCAACCTAAGTGGGTCTGCAATCATCCCCTCCCCAATGCATTCTGCATGATGAGAAGGCTCTTCATGCTCCTGGTCTATAGACCAAGGGGACCACCAGAGGCTGAATCCATGTGTATCCCGCCCCCCCCCCAACTTTTAAAATGGAAACAACTTTTAAATGGATCAAGCTTTTTTAATAGAGCCTTTCTTCTAAAGCATGCCCAACATAGTCAGCAGAGTACTAGTGATCTAAGAGCATGATAATATAGCTACTCAATGGCAAGATACGTGATAACTATGCACACAAAACCCCAAATGACACCAGTTGCCCTGAGCTCATTCTGACTCATGATGATCCCATGATGTACAGGGCAGAACTGGTCTCTATGGATTTTCCAGAAGGAGACCTTACAGAAGTAGACCGCCAAACTTTTCTTCTGAGCAGCCACTGTGTGGATTCAGATAGCCAGCCTCCTGGTTAGCATCCAGACCTTAGGTTGGATGGACCAGAAGGCTTCTTGATTGTGCGGTAGGACTTGCAAGCATGTCAGGCCCTCCAGCACAGAATAACCAACGGAGAAGAGGAAGGGCAGTCTCGGAAATCAGTGAGGCAAAGCTGAAGAGTACATTGGGAATGGATGATGAGTGACCAGTAGTAATCTTTTATTCTGAGCAGCAGCATCGCCTGCTCCATCACCAAGGGTTCAGATTAGGTTAATCGTTCAGCGCCACAGGCAGTATCCATGTATCTATATTCCAGTAGACAAGAGCTGTCCTGACCTCAAAGCTCCTTGACATGACGACTGTTGCTGTTTTTCTGTTGTTTTCTAAACGGACACACTGTCAGGAACTTGTCATGTCTATAGATAGGGCTGAATTGGAACACAAAATGGAAAGCAGTTCTTTAGTCTCCAGACAGTTCTGGAATGGCAAAGACAGCATTCGCATGCTAGGCTGCCTGCACACTGAGGCTATTGTAATGCTGGAGGTGTTGTAATCTCTTTTTGAGAATAAGCAACCTACAAGATTATTTATACACTAGACAGGGTTCTTTAGTTCAGGGAACTTCATGTTCTGTTAACCCTGTCCTCGACGGCACTGACTCCAGATACTTTTGATTCTACAAAGTCTTTTTGCAGTTTTCATCACCTGATTGTTTTCTCTGACTGCTTCCTCCCTCTGGTATTATAACTGGGTTATGACAAGGCACCGCAGAACCAACTCGAAGGAATGAGAAAAGAGAATCCTAATTGGTTTAGAATCTTGCAGGAGGATGTGACCTATCTGAATACATTTTGTTTGGGTTGGCTTTCATAGATTTCCTTTGACCCTTAGCCAACATATAAGTTTTAGCTGAATTTACAATTCTGCACCTCTGTGCCCAAAGGGATTGTGTGTGTGTGTGTGTGTGTGTGTGTGTGTGTGTGTACGGTCTAGAGTGTGTTTTGTTCTTGTAATTTATAATAGATCTGTAGTATATGAGCTGCTAAGCTGTTTTATGGAAGTTCTGTGGAAATGCTAATGTGGGCCATCAATTGTGACAACCACAGCTGTGCAGCATCAATGTTTCTGCACCCCTAAAGAAAGGGAAAAACATATAAAAACTCAAACCAGAGAACTCACTGCCTCTGAAAAATGTGTTAATATTCCAATTGGTTAGATTCTGAGGTGACTGTTCGCAACACATTTGGATCTCCTCCAGTTATTGTTTTGTTATCTATCAATTAGGTTAAGAAATCATTCAAATTATCAACAGGTGTCTCTAATGGTAGGGAAAGTACCCAAATCTCCAATACAGAAAGAACTGAATGAGAAGACAGAAAAAAATGTTCTATTAAATGGTGCTATTAAATTAGTGTAAGACTAAACTCTGAGGAATAAAATAGCAAATTGAAAGGAAAAAGGGCCAATGTTTTTCTGTGACCATTCCCTGGATTATAGGTATGTTCCTGGTGTATGTTTTGTCCGAACATTTGTGAAACTAGACATTCTTTCCTATCCTTAGCCTCTCTCTGCGCTCTAGGACCTGTGTGGCAGGTAATTAGGAATTGGGAATAGCAGAAGAAAGCACAACATTTCCTTACATAATGTATCTTTGATCTACCCCTTTTCTCTATTTTGGGAACTCGGAGGCTTATATTGGAGCCATTGGGTTCCCGTAGTATGCTGTGTAGTGACGGCATTGGCAGTAAAAGAGGTGTGCTTTCTTTTTTGTGCACGTTACACGTGTTTTTGTTGTTTGTGCTTCAGCAATGGAAGTACTGTGGCAACCCCGAGTTGTACAAGTCCATTTTCCTATACCATATGCTGACTCCATGTCTTGGTGTCTCATAACATTTCAAGCTTTTCTGCAATGCTATTGTACATGTAAGGAAATACTGTGGCAACCCCGAGTTGTACAAGTCCATTTTCCTATACCATATGCTGACTCCATGTCTTGGTGTCTCATGACATTTCAAGCTTTTCTGCAATGCTATTGTACATGTAATAGACTAGGCACAGTGTGAATATAACTTTACGTGTACTGAGAAGCAAAACAAAATAATGTGACTCACTTGATGATGATATTTGTTTCATTATGGTTGGTCTGCAAACAAACCCAATGTAGCTCCAAGGTATGCCTATACTGAAAGGTAATCCTCCTACCACAGAAATATTTTGTATTACACACTTCTGCCACTGATATTTTCACCATCTTTTGTGGCAATTATAGGAGTATGTAATACAAAACTTTAGAAAAGTATTTTTCAGGAATAATTACTCCATATTAATGTTAAATAAGCTATGCAAAATATGGTTTTTGACTAGTATAATTCATGATCTAATAATGGTGTTATTTGACCTAAATTATTATTGTACATATATGCCCATTTCCACAAACCCGATTTATTATTTATGAACCAGAAAGTATTATTTGATTCTAAACTGTCAGCATTAACATTATAAAGTTAATATTCTTATAGATTTGGGTTCAAATCCCAGTTTTCCATGATAATCACCAAATGTCATGATTTTTTTAAACTTCAATTCTTCGTTTATTGTGAGTGTTTAAAAAAGGTTTAAAAGTGCTTGTCTGACAGCTTGTCCCCCCCAAGCAAACAAATAATTCTGCATTCTGTGATGCTCACCTTCCTGTCATGATTGCCGAAGACAAAATGGGTGCATAAGCAAATGTGGGGAAGAAAGTTGATGGTGCCCAGCTATTAAAAGATAAAGTCTCCAGGGTCTTAAAGGCTTGAAGATAAGTAAGTGGCCATCTTGTTACTCAGAAGCAACAAAACCCACCTGGAAGAAGAACACTAGCCTGTGTGATCATGAGGTGTTGATGGGATCAGGTACCAGGCATCTAAGACCCAGAACAAAATCATACTCAATGTGAATGGGGACAGGGCATGAAGTGGAGACCCAATGCCCTTCTATAGACAATTGTACATGCTCTCACAGAGGGGTCACAGGGAAGAGATGAGCCAGTCAGGGTGCAATATAGCACCGATAAAACACACAACTTTCCTCTAGTTCTTTGGTGCTTCCTTCACCCCACTATCATGACCTCAAGTCTACCTTCCAAGTTGGATTAGACCAGAACATGTACACTGCTACATATAAGAGCCCACAACACAGGGAATCCAGGCTAGATAAACCCCTCGGGGCCAACAATGAGAGTAGAGATACCAGGAGGATTAGTGGGCGGTGTGGGGAGAAGGGGGGAGTCGATCACAAGGATCAACCTATACCCCCCAACCCAGGGGGACGAACAACAGAAAAGTGGATGAGGGTGACAGAGGATGATGTAAGATATAAAAATTATAATCTATAAAATTATCAAGGGTTCGTGGAGGAAGGAGGGTGGAGAAGGGAGGGGGAAGAAATGGGGAGCTGATATCAGGGGCTCAAGTGGGAAGAGAATGCTTTGGAAATGATGATGGCAGCATATGTGCAAATGTGCTTGACTCACTGGATGAATGTATGGATTGTGATAAGAGATGTAATAGCCCCCAATAAAAGTATTTAATAAAAATTTTAAAATGGTAAAAAGCTCTGCTGGGAGTTGCTTTCATTGTATTTATTTTTCCCACTAGGCGAGCATTTAGCAACTCTCTCTGAGTTAGTGCGCCCAGTGGCATCGCCTGGTAAGGTTCTCTCTGATCACAGTGAATATTTTCATAAAAGCAGTTTCACTCAAACCTCATTTTTTGATAGCAGATTTAAGAGAACAGCATGCAGCTGTGAAGTATTGTTTCCTGCTTGGGAAGTATGCCACAGAAACTGTTGTGATGTTGAACGTGACTTACAAGGACAGCACTATGGCAAAGACTCAAATGTACGAGTGGTTTTCTCATTTCAAAAAATGTGAAATGTTGATTGATGGCAAATCTTGTTCTGGACGTCTGTCAATTTCCAAAATGGACGAAAATGTAAACAAAATTCATGTACTTGTGCTGGGAGACCTATGACGGACCGTTAAAGAGATGGGGAAGTTATCTCTTGGAGCTCAGTTCAGTGAATTTTAATGGAAGATTTGGGAATGAGAGGGTTGCTGGGACATTTGTGCCTCAGGTTGTATAACCAGGAAAAAGAACCCTGGGTAGAAACATACCATGCTTTGAAAGAACAGCTCTGAAGAGACCCAGACTTTTTTCCAAGGTCATTACTGGTGAGGATACATGATGCTATTCTTAGGACCCTGAAAGGAAACATCAATCAAGCCAGTGGAAGACACCATTATCCCCCTACCCACAGAAAGCTTTTCACATGAAATCAAAGATCAAATGATGCTCATTTGGTTTGTTGTTGTTATGTGAGGGGGATAGTACATTTGGAGTTTGTTCCACCAGGTCAGACTGTTAATCAAGCTCTCTATTTAGAGGCTCTGAAAAGGTTTCACAACAGTGTGATACAAAAAAGGCCTGATTTGTGGCAGTCGGAGGACTGGTTTTGCCACCACGACAATGCACCTGTGCCCAGAGCAATCTCAGTGTGCCAGTTTGGGGCAAAACCCAGCATGCCTCTCTTGTCCCATGCACTTGACTCACTTTATGTGACTTTTTTATATTTCCTCAAATGAAGAGGGACATGAAAGCACAGCAATTTGATGATGTAGAAGAGGTGAAGAAAAAAAACGAGGGAGGTGCTGTCAGCCCCTCCAAACAGACGAGTTTGAAGAATGTTTCCAAGAATGGAATCGCAGATTTGACAAATGTATTAAGTGTAACAGAGACTACTTCGAAGGTGATAAGGTTGTTTTGTAAAAAAACAAAAACAAAAATATAGCTTTCAAAAACATTCCTTTTTTGGAAGTACTTCCTCGTGTGTTCAATGTGATGTTTTATTTCTCTTAACGCTGTGTGCTATTTTCAGATGAATGTTCTCTTTAGTTGTTTCCATTAGGAAGTTTAAGGAAATTTCAATTGGATTTGATAGAATTTCTAAATTCCATCACTCGAGCTATTGGAGCATTCTTTGAGAAAAAATTAACAAGAGAAGAATTCAAAACAAATACTCCTTGAGGCATGCAGTGTGCTTAACAAAACAGAACAAAATATGTTTCCTCTCTGCATTCAATCCCATATGGTCGGTTCTGAATCATAAGCCTTTAGTCTTTTGAAAAATAGTTATTTTACTTTTGGTAAAACTGGACAGAGCAGAGCATGCACCAAGTCAACATGGACAGTTTAATGACACTGATTCCATATTTCATGTGTCACCATTCTTGGTATCTTTCCTCCTATCATTTATCCACCACTGATTTAATGTCCCATAAATTACCCATCTGTAAAGTTGACTATTGACCATTTCCCTTTCTGTCTGAAATTGCACTGCACTTAGATAAGTGTGCTTTATGATTTATCCTATGGGTGATCACAGTGTATCTGCAGGTCAGAGGGACCGTGAATGTGAAATGAGTTGTACCAGTCACAAGTCTGTTGTTCAGGCCGTAGTCCACCTTTGAAGCCTTGATACAAAGAGATACAGCTTTGAGTGAGACAGAAGGTCAAGTGTACAAAGTTAAATGGTGCCAGGGCTCAGGCAGACTTCCAGGGAACAAATCAAATGTAGCCGTTCACAACGGCAGAGAATTTTAAACGTTGTTGCGCATTTTCCAAGGCTCTACAGGCTCTATTTGGGGATTTCTTTGGCTTTGTTTATCATTGTCTCCATCGTGGGATTAGGCTTTCATTCCACATCACAAACATTTTTATATTTTAACTCCTAAACCATCTGCTTACCATCTTCAATGATAAAATGCATTATATCTGTTAGGTTAATTTCCTCTTGTGTGCCGAGCAGTAGATTCAGACTGGTCGTGACCCAGGAGGACATGGGTCAAACTAAGCTGGAAGCAGATCACCAGGTCTTCTCTCCCGTGAAGCTGATGGGTGGGTTCAACCTTTAGGTTCACAGCAGAGCACTTTAAGCATTGTGTCACTCGAACCTCTCTTTTGGCTTCATTAGGCTGAAATCTTCTTCAAAGGGGTCCAGGTGGTGCAGTGGGTTAAGCATTGGACTGTTAACTGAAAGGTCAGGGATTCAAACCCACCAACCTCTCTAAGGGAGAAAGATGAGGCATTCAGCTTCTACAATGATTTACAGCTTCAAAATCTTCACAAAACAATTCCATTCTATCCTCAAGGGTTGCTGTGCAGTAGAATAGACTTGGCAGCAGTGGGCTTGCGTTTGGGAATGTCGTAGGGAGTCTGGGCTATTCCTGATCAATTTTTAAAGCTATCATAGAGTGTAGCATTGTGTTTTACACTATTTCAGCTGTTGATAAGAACATGTTGAACTGAAGTGATTTGGATATCATATCAGTAAATTCCTTGAACTTAGCCAATTTGTAGATTCAATAGTATAGTTTTGGGCATAGAGTAAATGCTTGTCCTCAGTTTCTGTGGTGAGCTTTGCTATATAAGATGAATCCAGATATCCATCGATCATTTATTTAAGAAGATAAGGTCTTTTACATATTCAATTAGAATATAAGACTCTTCTGTGACTCTCTGATGAAGAAGAGAGTCTTAAATTTTCTTCATCTTCTAAAATATTGTGTTGGCAGAATACTGCTATTAAGAAGTGATGATTACTTAACTAAACCCAAATTGTTATTTCAAACTATATACTGGGGGAAGTAAAAATCATTTTCAAAAAAATTAATAATGGAAATTATTCCAATATTCTGCAAAAGCTGTTACTGATTTTTAGTGGGTTTGGAGCCAGAAAATGTCTGCACTGCTTATATTTTGGCATGAAGACCAACCCATTAAAGAATCCGCATCACTGAAAAAGTGAGGAAAAGGTGATGGCGACCATGTGTGTCGTTCTCATCATTAGCTGCCGTCTCACTTAATCACCTGCCTTCTTCTTCATTTTGTCATCCCGAATCGGTGTGGCTTCCCCAGCAGCCCTCAGGTATCATCTTTGGTTCCCCAAATGCACTAAGCTGATGTAGGGGAACTTACTGAGCTCAGCTCACCCTCCAGGAACCGCTCTCAACGCTCTCAACTTGGCTGTGTCACTGAACAGTATTCCTCTGGGAGAAGGTTGGAAGGATCTCTGTTATCACTTAATTCCCATTCATTTTATGAATCCCAGATCCCTCTTTCAGAGGAGGCCATACTGAGTTCTAAGCAGAGTACCATTTATCTGTAGCTGAAATTTCTGTGAAATCAAGCATATCCTGTGACCGACTGAAAAAGAGTGATCGCTTTGGGCACTGTATGTTTGACAACTTTGTATCAGAAAGAAGACACTGGAGCGAGAGAACCAGAAGCCCCTGCAGTATAAGCAAGGAGCTCTGGTAGCACTCTCGGTTAGGTTGGGAGCAGTGGAAACTACCAGTAGGAGAGCCCAGCAAACCCATGAGCAGTTCAAACCCCTCTGCAGTAACAAGATGGGGGTGTCTGTTCCTGTGAAGATTTACAGTCTCAAAAAGTACTATCATTTCATAGCTGAATGGGATCTAAAAGGGACCTCAGGTGGTGCTGTGGATTAGGGATTGAGCTACTAGATGCAGGTTGGGGAGGTTAAAGCCACCAGTCACTCTGGAGGAGAAATATGAGGCTGTCTGCTTTCATAAAGATTTATGGTATCAAAAAACCTCATATAAGGCCCCTATGAGATGCCTTAATAGCACAGTGAGGTAATTACAAGGTCAGAGTTTGAAACGATGAGCTGCTCCACAGGGGGAACACGTGGTTCTTTACTCCTATAAAGAATCATAGTCTTGGGGAGGTCTATCTGGTTGCTGTAGGAGAAATGGACATGGTGGCAGACGCGGGGCAATGTCAGCAGAGTTCTGTAGGGTTGTGTCAGCAAGACAAGACTTTCGGAATGAAAGACCTGGATTTGACTCAGTAGCAGATGATATGTCTTGGCTATTTTGAACCTCTTCTGAGTCCACCTAACCCCACTTTCCTCTAATCCTCTCCACCTCATTGTGGTCATGTTGTTAGGTGCTGCACAGTTTCAACGCATTGCCAGCCCGTGTACAACCAAAGGAATCACCACCTGGTCTTGTGCCAACCTCACAACTGTCCCCACGTTAAGCCCACTGTTGCCACCACTGCATCAATCCATCCTATTAAGAGCCTTCCTCTTTTACACCGCCCTTCCACTTTATCCAGCTTGGTGGCCTTCTATCGGGACTGGTCTCTTTTGATAATATGTCCCAAGTATGTAACATGAAGTCCAGCCACCTTTTCCTCTAAGGACATTTCTGGCTGTACGTCTACCAAGGCAGGTCTGTTCGTTCTTTTGACAGTCCATGGTACTTTCAATATTCTTCCCCAGCACCGTAATTCAAATGCATTGATTCTTCTTCAGACTTTTCTTATGCAATGCCCAACTTTCACATGCATATGCGGTCATTGAAAATACCGTGGTTGACAAGAAAAATGAGGAGTTGATACCAAGATCTCAAGTAGAAAGAAAATATTTTGAAAATGATGATGGCAACTTATGTACAAATATGCTTGGGTTGTGAGAAGAACTGTAAAAGCCCCCAATAAAATGATTTTTTAAAAAGAAAATGCCATGGCTTTGGTACTTTAGTCCTCAAAGTAACTTTATTACTTTTCAAAATTTTAAAGAGGTCTCGTGCAGCAGATTCACTACAAATGAAGCATTTTTGATCTCTTGACTTCTGCTCTATAGCACTAATTGTGCATACAAGCAAGAACAACTTCAATTATAATCACACTATATAGCAACGTTATGAACCCTGTACACTCGAGTACAAGCCAACCGAATATCACCCAAGGCACCTAATTTTACCACAAAAAAACTGCATTAAAATTGTGTTGAAAAACTCGGCTTATACATGAGTATATATGAATATATATTTATATCTATCTATCTATGTATAGTTAATCTTCATGGGGGAAGACAGCTTTGTCTTTCTCCCTAAAAGAGGCTGCTGGTTTTGAACTGTTGAACTTGCCCAGTGCTCAATCCACAGCATCACCAGGGCTCCTTTTGAGAACACATTGAGCTCTGAAATCAGTAGACCATTGACAGCATGGTAACTACTTTTCCCCTAAAGTATAGTGAGTTATTTTTGCTTCTCACTGAGGACTTCTGAAAATCTAGGCATTCTCTTCCACTGCTCTGAGCTGCAGGAAAGTTCATGCCCTCAAGACAACCCTCAACTGGTAATGGCAAGGAAATAGTGGATAGAGCCCTGTGGCCTTCCAGGGCTTTGATGTCAGCTTCAGATGTTTCACATCTTTTCTCAGAGGTCCCCAGCAAGACTCAACCCCAGGTGCTCACAGCAGTAACACACCCTTTAGCATAAATTTTGTTGGAAATTATTTTCTTTCCTGTCTTATTCGCCTTATTCTTTCATCTTTCTGAGGATCACATCGCAACACAATTACCTGGGTCCATGTCTTTTTCTGAAGATTTATTGTGAAGGGAACTCAAACTAAGACGCGATCCAAACTATATTTTCCACTTTACTGTGTCTGAGTCTCTTGAATATGGCATTTGGACTAAATTGGTACGTCTCCTATTTTAGCTAGCTAAGAACCCCTTAGGAGCAAATCAGATCTTCAACAGAACCTTATTATTTAGACTATATGTTAAAGTTAGTCACGAGCAGCACGGTGTCCCTCTTCTTGTCTGGCACGGCTACAAAGACTCAGAATGGATGAAAGCAAATGGTCGGTTGGCCGGCCAAGCAAAGGGGTACACTGGCCCTTCCATCGCCAAGGCCCTCCAAGTCTTAGAGCAGGAATCTTTTCTTAGGATTGTTTAGGGTTGTAATTGGCATCTGATTCATGTTTAGCACTATATATATAAAAATATTCGTTAAAGAGCACCCTGATCCCTCTGTGCAGGACTGGTGCACCAGATGTAGCTTTGACTGGTTCTAGCACCCTGCCCCTTGCTTATCTTAGGTGATCGGGAAGCCTGAGGATTGCCAAATAAAAAAACAATTTAAGACAAAATCAGTCCTGATTTGGGCAAAGTTGCTAGCTAATTTGCCACCTGAATTTCAAAATATTTTCTTTGGGTGGTAGACTTGTTTGTAGATCAACTGAGGCATAGTCCTGAGTCTCCAGAAAGCCCTGAAGCACAATTTTAGCCTAACTGGAATGGATCATCTGTAAGGCCCATGGTTATTATGAAACTCTATGATTCTCACTTTGGAGCGAGGTCCCTGAGAAGCTCCCGACCTCACTCTTAGACTCCAGTTAATTTTTTGGGGACAACAAATCCATGAGCATTCAGTTTAGTCTTTTCATCCCCATATGATTTATATCCCATCAATAATTGGTTATGTGCGTCCACGTGTTACACATACATGTTCACATTCCTAAGAATAAATCAGGAATATAACTTCCTGGCTTGTGACATGCTACAGTTTTACCAACAAGTTTGATCATGTGCTGTGCTGTTAGGTGTGGTTGAGACAGTTCTGACTCATAGGGACCCTGTGTCCAGCAGAAGGAAATGACGCACAGTGGCGTACCCTCGTCACGATTCTTCTTATGTTGAGCCCATTGCTGCAGCCATATAGCTCACCGAGGGCCTTCCTCGTTTTCACTGCCCCTCCGCTTTCCCAAGCACTTTACTACGGAGTAGTCTTTCTTGACATGTCCAGAGTCCTTGAGAAGCATTGATATCTTTGCCTCTAGCAGCATTCTGGTTGTACTTCTACCAAAGCAGGTTTCTTTGTTCTTTTGGCAGTCCATGAAAAGTACTTTCAATGTTCTTTGCCAGCCCCATAATTCAAACACATTTTTTTTCTAAAGTCTTTCTTACTCACTGTACACATTTCACATGCTTATGAGACAATCAGAATACCATGACTTGGGTCAGGTACACCTTAATCCTCAAAGTAACCTCCTTTCTTTCCCATGTTTTAAAGAGGTCTTATGCAGCAGATTTATCCAAAGTAATGTGTTGTTTGATCTCTTGACTGCTGATTCCATGAGCTTTCATTGTGGATCCAAGCAATCTTTCCTCTTGTTTCTCATGACGTTACTTATCATTCCAGTTGTAAGTACTTTTGTTTCTTTACGTTGAATTGTAATCCACACTGAAGGCTGCAATCCTTGATCGTCATCAGCAAGTGCTTCAAGTCCTCCTCACTTTCAGCAAGCAAGGTTGTGTCATTTTGCATATCGCAGGTTGTTAATAAGCCTTCCTCCAATCCTGATGCCACATTCTTCTTCATATACGTTGGCTCCTTTGATGATCTGCTCAGATTGAATAAGTATGGTGAAAGGATATCACCTTGATACACACCTTTTCTGATTTTAAACCATGCCGTATTCCTTTGGTCTCTGCACACAACTGCTTCTTGATCCGTGTACAAGTTCGGCCTGAGCAAAATTAAGTGTTCTAGGATTCCCATTCTTCTTAAGCATAGCCATAGATTGTTATGATCCACACAATTGAATGCCATTACAGAGTCAATGAACCACAAGTAAGCATCTTTCCTGATCTGCTCTGTTGTTATTGTTGTTAGGTGCCATTGAGACGATTCCAACCCATAGCGACCCTGTGCACAACAGGATGAAGCACTGCCCGGTTCTGAGCCGTCCTCACAATTGTTCCTGTGCTTGAGCCCATGCTGTCAGTCCATGGTGTCAGTCCATCTCCTTGAGGCCTTCCTCTTTTCCACTGCCCCTCTGCTTTACCAAGCATGATAGACTACTCCAAAGACTAGTCTCTCTTGATTTGCTCTAGGAAATTAAGAGACAACAACAAACCTACCTCAATAATTTTAAATCTATTTCATTTTGTCATGAAGATTTTCAAGTTTTTCGCTGTTATTTTTTTTCATAACTTAAGTTCAGTAATATTGTTAATTTTAACAGAGATGAAACGTATTGAATTTATAAATATTCTAGAAGGCCAGGTGCTGTGGATTTTGTTGTTAGGTGCCGTCAATTGGTTCTGACCCATAAGTACCTTATGCACAACAGAACAAACAGGCCTGGTCTCGAGTCATCTTCATAGTTTTTGTGATGCTGGGCCTTGCTCTTGTAGCTACTTGTCAATCCTTCTCCTCGAACATATTGTATTATACATTCACATTTTAACTCTTGGCCTTTTATGAAATTTTCAAAAGCTGCTTTCCTTTCTGCACCAAAATATTGTGACTAGAGTTTTAAAACAATATTGCCCCCCTCCAAGAATTCACTAGATGCCTGTTTATTTCCTCTTTCCCACACTTTCTGCCTACGCTGAGATCTGAACTTCCATCAGCCTGTATTCCCCTATCATTATTTTGGCATGCTGTAAGGCACCAGGTTGTCCTTCCAGGTAGACCACTACACCTACAATAATTTTTTCCCTGGGATTAATTCTAGTCCACCATTCACCTCACCATGTTCTTTCCTTGTAAACCTTGAACTTCAGGTAAACTTGTGGAATTAAGTAGGAAAAAAAAAAAAAAAAAAACCTAGGTCATTCTTTTTTCCCAGTAGTTTTTTTGGGCCCATAATTTACATATACAATTGAACAGCTCAATCGCACAATCACATAAAGAGAGTCATATTGTTCATCAAGTCTAGGCCTTTGTGATTTGTGACATACATGTCCTTTTTGAATAGAGGACCAGCTTTAAAAGGCACATTTGGGAAGTGATTAAAAAATATCAAAGAATGCATATGCAGCTAATGGATGTTAGGAAGAATGGTTTCTCCCACATGTCACTTAGTGAAGCTAACTCAGCATTTCTTAGTGAAGTTAAGTGTCAGTGAGGATTAAAAAGAATAACTTCAATAACCATAGTAACACAGGCCAGAGAGTCACACATTTCTAGGTGAGTTTTGGTTGTAAGTTTCTTTTTACAAATTCTCTCTTTACAGAACAATTTTCTATAGTTTTATGTTCAAACTTACACCATTCTGGAGAACATCTTTCTCTCTCTTAGGCTGAGTTTTTAATTTTAATTTTTTTTAGCATCTCAGCTGCTTGCATTGCCCTAGAATAATTTAGTGTCTGAAGTACTTTTTCTCTAAGAAGTACCCCCCAATCAAATGAGTCTATCTAGAGAGATTCCACATCCAAACCACCCAGGCTGCAGGACACATGTCTCCCACACCTGGCTCTGACTTCCTACAAGGCAGGAACTCATCTCCCAGAGTTCAGCCACACGCTGGGTACATGATCACATGCTAATATATGCTGGCTGAATAAAAAAAACAAATTATTGGAGCATATGTTTTAGGGGTTGCCTTTGGATGAGGCTTCATTAAGAACTTTCTGAATGGCTCAAGATTTCGTGATTTGGCTGTTTTTCAGAGCTCTTACGACTTTTTTGTTCTTTGCAGTTCCTTGTATGAATAATAGATCTGAAGTTTCTCTCCTACTGTGCCGGCTTTGATGGCTTCCCCAGTGTTGTGCTCTCTCTGTCTTTGTAGGATGATAATATTTTATCTGATGCTTCATGTGACTCTTCCACCTGACATACTGATGCATAAAAGAAAACCCCTTTCATTTCTTTTCCTTTTCATGTGCAGCTCCATGTGAATTGTGGCCATTCCCAGTGTTAGCTCCACCCTTGAGTTGATAATCACAGGTTCCAGGATAGATGCCAAGCGGGGGAGGGTATACTTACCACAAACTCCTTTGTGAAGGAACAACTGTATCCCAGGGTAGGAAATAGCTATTTTATTTCCTGTTTTCATTCCAAGATCCTTGAGCAAATTAAGCCAGTATGCCTCTGCATTGTGTTTTACATTATTTCTGGGCAGGTATCATTACTGATGTGTTACCCCTTTTAGCACCAGTGCTCCCAACATTTGGCCAGCATTTGGCTACAGGTAAAGCATTGACAAGTTGCAATTTTTTTCCCCTTCCGTTTTGTTCTTCATCGTTTTCCCTTAGTAGAATGTCAGCTGGCACTGTTCTTTCTCTGTGTTTTCCTTTTTCCTGGTACCTATCAGAAAACAGTACCAGGTCAAGGTCTTGTTGTTTCATTCTATGCACAACAGAATGAGACCCTGCCTAGTGCTGCACCATCCCTACAATGTTGCCTATGCTTGAGCACATGGTCGCAACCACCGTGTCAATCCAGTTTGTCAAAGGTCTCCTTTGCGCTGGCCCGCTTCTTTACAAAGCATGATGTTCCCCAGGGACTGGTCTCTCCTGACATGGTCAAAGTATACAGGATGAAGTCTCACATACCTTGCCTATAAGGAGCACTTTGGTCAGATTTCTTCTAAGACAGACTCATTTGTCCTTTGGCATCCCATGGTACTTCCAATAGTTTTCTCCAGCACCATAATTACATGGCATTGACTCTTCTTTAGCCTTCCTGATCCAATGCCCAAGATCCAGTTATAGGTTGGTGGAATCCTTGAGAACCTCCCGAGAGATATAAATTTAGACTAGATTTCTTTGGGGACGTTAGGGATCCTGAAGTAACTTGAGAAAAGTTTCTGTGTGTTCTTTCTGTTTCACTAATCATTTCTGTTCACTTCTACCAGTAGCAACTGAGTTAGGAAGAACCTTTCCTTTATTACTTTGTTTTAATAGATGGGGCAGTATTAGATGATCTGATAAGCAAGGTAAGTATGGATTGACTTGTGCTTACTTACTAATCTGCAGTGAATAATTTAATGATGTTTTTTTCCACCACATCAAAGATTCATCTTCTAGGTATGATGGGTCTTCTAGGTCTCCCAGGTTCTAGGTCTCTGCGCCAATGCCGCAGCCTCTTCCCACAGAATCACAGCCTGTTTACAAATCCCTGACCTGAACAATGTACCATTAAGCAGAGGTAACTTCTGCTTATTTACTACTCTGGAGTGAGTAGTTTCACCTTTACATACGACTATACCTTTGACTACTCGGTTGGGATTAGTTAGTATGATAGTCAGGGGGGCAGTTTGTGTTAACATGGCTCCCATAGGAACATATAGGCAGACTTTAGCCTGTCAATCAGGTTGCGGCTTGATTGGAGAACTACCGGGAGAAATGGATCTCTGGAGGCTAGCCTCTCTTTCTCTCTGCCTTCACCTTCCTGTTGATACCCGTGCAAGGCCTGGAGATGTGTCACTGCCATTGGACACGCAAGACGTTTAACCCACCAGCCTCGAGCTTTCGGTTTTCTGCATCGTGGCTGCGTGACTCAGAAGGAGGGCTGTATGGGCCACTATTGGCCCTATGGGCTTAATCTGGGCTGGGCTGGGCTATTTGCTTGATGTATAATTCCTTCTTGATATAAAGCTTTTTCTACACATCTATGAGTGGCTCTGGACTTGTTTCTCTAGTCAGCCCTGCCTAACAGAGTAAGGAAGCACAATGAGACCTATGCTTACCTGTAAATTTGGCACTCTATCCCTGGGGGCAGATAATAGTGATAGAAATAATGATTGACTGCATTCTAACCCCATGCTAGGATATGCTGTATGCGTTTAACACACATGTTTTATTTAACCTATATAATAACTCTAAGAGTTGCATTTTATTCACCCACTCTTCAGAGGCCTCTGAACCTTAATATTAGAATAAGTTCCCCCCCATTCACCTTTAAAATATGATGTTAATTATATGGCCTCCTTATTGACTAAAGCAAAGAGGGGAATCATCTCCGGTCATATTTTTCATTTTCCTATTCAATAGTTTTGTTGCTCATCTGTAGTCCAAGATGGCGGAGGGAGAGGGAGTCCAAGTAGGACGGTCCCCCCCACCCCCACTTATCTTCCTTCTAAGGATGCCACTTCCTGCATTGGCTATGCACACAATCCCTCACTTTACCAGCCAAGCACTAAACCTCACACTTCTGTTACTTCCTTCTACATAGACCATTCTTGGAATGAAAACTTTTCCCAATATATTGTTCAACACATGACTTACTATGATTTCCCTTGGTTCACTGATGAAGAACCTGAGGCAGAGAGCAGATACATCAGTTGCCAAGTCCAGAGAAATAGTGAGTGCAGGTGGCTTATCTGTTTTGAGATCCAGATCCAATCGTATTCCCTCTATGGAATCTTCCCAAACTCCCCCAAGTTTTCTAACAGCACAGTTATTCCTTCCCGCCTTGGTTAATTCATGGGACCTTATATATCCTTCAGTATAACATTTATCTCAGGATGCTGTGATTGGAGGTATATTTCTCTTTTCTATTAGATTGGTAGACACTTCAAGGCTAATATTGAAAGACAATTGATATATTATAGATGTTGATTAAGGATTTAGTCTACGAATGACTGTATTGAAATTCTATGATGGCTAATATTATTATTGCTCTAAGAGATAATACTGTTTTGTATAGATCCTATTTCTTTATGGGTGGTGGTTTTAGAGGATATTCATATATATATATATATATATATATATATATATATATATATATATATATATATATATAATCACAGACATTTCATCACAAAGATTAAAAATGAAAAGTCCTGCTAAAAACAGGCCTAATTCATTCATGCTATGGAATATCCTTTGTGAGAACTACAAAATAAATTTACACATAAAGGTCAAATTTCAAAATAAAAGGTTGAATATTTATAGTCTGAGTTTTTTCAAGCCATTGAGCATTTTGCTTATACACACATACACACCCCCATTTGCTTGTAGAGGTCATTTATGTGGTTATCTAAACTTTCAATTTACATATGAAACATTACCTGGCCAAATTGTTTACATCCGTGGATTTCCGACATGATTTCAGCCTGACCTGTGGTGCGTTTTCCCATGTAGGCACAGAGACACACCTTTATACCAGATTTTAACTCACAAGCAGAAGTAAGTTATTAAATGGGCCAGGAGAGAAGAAAAAGAGAGCTAGCTATGCTTCTAATAAAAGCAAGCAAGCAAACGTTGATTTAATCAATTGATTTACTTTTAAGTAGGAGACAGATGTTTTCCGTTACGTCCTGGTGAGAATTCAGTAGGCGCCAGTGATGCTTTAGGTCCAGTGGCTTCTGATAAAATTTGGAATGAAGGTCTGGCTGCTCTTGCTGAGTGGGCTTCTGCACAGCAGGCCTCGGGACTGGGCGCAATTGTTCTCTTGGACTGGGATCAGCTCTCTCTCTCTCTCTCTTCACTGCCCATTCCCCTTCACCCTTTCATAACGTGTGGCAGGACATTCCGGTTGCATCAGTGAACTGTTGGAGTGTTGGAAAACATCATTTGTAAAGAAGTTGATGTTCTGGCTCAAAAGGACTGTTGGGGCCCCAAATCTCTGTCCCACAGGACACCTCTGGTTTCTTCGGATTGCAGCAGGGTTACAGCCTCCCTATCGAGCAGCCGAGTTTGAAGAGTAACTAAGGTGTTAGTTACCTTCATGCTGACTTCATAACCTCCCCCCCGACAGCCCCTCCCAATCTTTCTATAGAAACATTAACCAGAACCCCACTAACTGAAACTTCAAAGCTGCCCTCCAAGGCTCTCTAAGACCCTGCATTCCCCCACATGCCAACTTTTCTTTTGCAGCTTCTTGAAAATAACTTGCAGTAATATGAACCTTTTACTTCTCATAAATGCTCCAACTATGTTAATACTCTTGGAATTTCTTTGACAAACATAATTTGTGATTACATTTTCAAGTAATACATCATCGTCTTTGTCATTGTTTTTTCCCAGACAGCCACTATTTTACCCTCCATTTGATAAACAATTCTGCTGGACATTAAGCTCCTAATGATCAGGGAATGTCTTCTTTGATTTTAGACCTCTGTGAAGAGCCTGAGACATGCAGTTAATATTTGTTGACTGAAGGCAGATATTTCCCTTACCATTTATTGGGACTTAACTATTGGCCTTAACTATTGGGACTTAACTATTTTAGTCTACATACCTATTTGATTATAATTGATCTTCATAGAGCAACAATAATGATAATACCTATAAATATCCAGTGGGTATCTTTTAAAAAATAAACAAATGAAAAAAATTTTGAATCATGGAATTAGCAGACTAACAAATTGCTTTAGTAGTCAGAAATTCCATTCTACGGGAGCTGGAATGAAGTGATCATTGTCTACGGCACACCCAGTATGCATGGCGACGTATTTGGAATAGCGTCTCATTTCTTGGCTAAATTAAGTGAAGGGGATGGTAACAGCAAGAGTGGTAAGGCGCATGGAAACTCTTCTATGGCTCCTTCCCCAGTGCAGCTGTATTGGGTCTCTTCTGGTTTTCACTCCTTAGTGTCATCCTTTACCCTGCCCCCACTCCAACCCAACCCCCCCACGCCCCAACTCCCAAACTAAAACATCTGCAGCAGGAGTAGGAAAGTGTTTCGGAAGCAGGAGTCTGAGGAATGCTTATTTGAATGGAGCTGATTGCTTACCCTCCCCAAGGGGCAGAGGTGTTGATAGTTTCCATCAGTAATGACCTCATAGGAAAGCCATGCGCATCTCAAAAGCCACCACCACAGCTGGCACTGATTCAGGGAGAAGCTGGAGCAAGCGTCTAAGTGATCCTTGAGACGGAACTACCCTGTCTCCTCTCTGGATCCTCTGTCGGCCCCAATCTGTAAGCAGATTGAGCAAAAACATGGAGGAAGGTTCTAAAGCTTCCTTTAAGAGCATGTCTGCACTCAGGAACTAGAGAAAACCCAACTCCCAAGCTTTAAAATATTTAATGTGGATGATAGTGAACAACATAACTTTCCTCATTCTTAAAAAAATAGACAATTCATCATCCATGAATGCACACACGTACATATTTTGTCAATCAGTCCTCGCAGTGAGCCTCTCCTCTAATGAATGTTGTGTTGGGAAGAGGAATACAACAGTGAGAGGAACTGGAATTGCCCCTCTCCTTATCCAGCTGTTTGATTGTCAGAGACATTGATTTCAATCATATAATCACACAACAGAGATAAGTGCAGTGGAGGAACAGAATATTGTTCTAAGAAAACATGTAACAGCACACATTTCATATAGGTTGGGGTCAGGGAAGGATTGAATGAGATACAACATTAGGGGAAACAAAGGGACAGTGCAAAGGGATCTCTTTTAGACATAGAGAGAAACAGGGGACAGCAGGGCATATTGAAAGATCTTGTCAGTGATGGGTGGCACAGTGAGCTAAACACTGGGCTGGCAAACACAAGATTGGTAGTTCAACCCTACCCGCTGCTCTACAGGAGAAAGATGAGACCGTCTGCTTTATGTATAGATTTAGTCTTGGAAACCCTAAGGAGCAGTTCCCCGATGTCTTATAGAGTTGTTCTGCATCAGAATTGGCTTTATGGCAATCAGGTTGGGTTTGATTTTTGATTTGCCAATGGTCAGCAAAATAGACATCAGCTCAAAGGTAGCTCAGAGGAAACTTGAAGAGCAAGCTGGTCTGAAGCATGCACACACTTGCACTCTCTTTTTGTCCTCCGTTTACAATCTGGCTGAGGTTTACAATGCTTCCTCAATAACCATTCAAAAGTCCAACTGCAAGTGGAAGACAAGGAGACTGGATGAACGTGTGACCATGGGAAAGCCCTGTATCCTCCTGGGACAGTTTGGAGAACACTTCCTGAGCATATTGACCTCCAAAAGGAGCAGTTGGACTTTTCAAAGAACGGAGCAGCACTTGACGGAGAGAAGCTAGTCAATTGGCTCATCACCTGCTCTCCTGCCACTGGACTGGACCCTGGGGAGGAACAGCGAGAAAGGGTACTCTGTATTCTACCAGGCAAGAGCAGCTGCAGCCAGTACCAATTGTTCCGAGTAATTTAAGTGGCAGCTATCCAGTTGATTCTGACCCATGGGGAGCCATGTGTGTCAGAGTAGGACAGGGCTGCTCCATTGGGATTTTAAAGACTGATCTTTTAAAAAGTAGATCGCCAGGCTTTCAGAGTTTGTTTCGTTTTGCTTGCTCTTTCTTTCTGAGATGCCCCTGGGTAGACTTGAATCGCCATCCCTTCAGTTATCAGCTAAACACATTAACCACTCATACCACCCAGAACACTAAACTGTTCCCAGTAGAACTGGAGATCAATTGCTCAAACCAGCTATTAAAAAAAAATCCATCTAATTATTTGGGCCCTTTTCTTCTGGCCTGCTAAATGAGTAAAGTTGTATATTGTTCTCAGCTATGTGGCTTCCAGAACTTAGTCTTCTGATCTTAGCTTTTGCGCTTGTTCCTCTTTCATTCTCTGTTGCCTACTGCAAGATTGACTTTCATACACTGAAAACAGTTCATTCTTTAGTGGCCTTGAGAATATAAAACTAAAGCTCCCAAGAAGGTATTTAGATTTCTTCATAATCTATCTGTTCCTTATGATTTATCTTTATCTTCTTCCATGCTGGTAAAAGTTGCTTCCTGATTTTCTGTCTCTCATACCCTTTCTAGTCACAACTGTTTCCTGCGGATCATTTCTTGTAGGCATTCCAATCTCCTGGCAGGGATTCAGTTCACCAAGACTTCGTTTGGACAATCTTCCCTCTATCTCAGAGTTAAATGATTTTCATCTCTACTCTTAGTTAATGTAGGTCTGGTGGTGCAGTGATTCTGCACTGAGCTACAATCTGCATTGTTGGCAGTTCAAAACCACCAGCAGCTCCATGGGAGAAAAACAGGGCTTTCTGTCCCTGTAAACAGTTGCAGTCTTTGGAAAACCCCTAGGGGTCACTGTGAGTCAGCATTGACTCCATGGCAGTGAGTGTATCTTCTAAGAAAACACCCTGTGTTGTAGTTACTGCTTTCTCTCTGTGTGTGTTTTTGCTGCAAAATTCTGAATTATTTCACGGCAGAAGCTATATTGCTAACTATTTCCAGAGCGTAAACTTAGACAAGCACATGACATTTGCTAAACAAATATTTGTTTAAAAAATAAATACATAATTTAATATAAAAATGATACCACCTGTTAGGCTGAGGACAAAACAAAATCTCCCCTAAAGTCAGAGACAAACAATAGGAAAGCTATACTTTCTAAAGTCATGATGATTTACTGGGGGACCCTATTTATGTAACTTGCATTTTGAGAGATGTTTGAAACAGTGCAAAATATTGTTGGCAAAAATATATCCTAACAATATACAATAAGAGGGAGGTTAACACAAAAAGATTAAAGCAAAGGAAGGTATTAGAATGAGTATAGGAAATAAAAGCAACAAAGATAAATACTATGAAATACAAAACCCTGCAATAACAATTGAGTGGATGCAAAGATAGATATGCAAGGTGACCAGTTGTAGAAAGGCAATTGGGACTGCATTTATGGGAATATAATTAACAGAGGATCTTTCTATGTATGCAGCAAATATATCAGTGACTATTGCAGAGCGTACGAGGTGCAAAGTTATGAAAAGTTAGTCCTAACCAAAGACATTGAAGGATTCAGTCGCTGGGCCTGGGAACTCAAGACCCCAGGGATGCTAAAGCACAGCATAGGCCACAAAAACAATGTGCTACATTCTACTTTGTTGAATATTGATTTAAGTCCTAGAAATCTATAACTGGCTATCCAAGATGCAACAATTTCCCTCTCTCTATCTCCCTCTCATGCAAAGAAGAGTGGAGATACTCAGAGGTGTATGGAAACAATTAGTCCAAGAGGTGAATGGGCCTCTGGCCCCCCAGCCTCTGTGACTCAGAGATCAGAACTAGAAGTCACCCGGTTTACTGTTCTGAAAGTGCTCACAATGGGAGGTCCTGGGGAAAGTGAGAGAAAAGGTGAATTAAATTGCAAAATTATAAAAATGAACAAGCTTACTGATTTGGTTGACACTGGGAGAACCCAAAGAATATGGCCTCTACAGACCCTTTAAACCTGAAATTGAACCCATTGCTTTTTCAGCCAAACAATGCACAGCACTACAACGTGAACAATAACACCACAAGGAGAGGCATTCTTTAGAACACCCAATCTTATCTAATCAATTGGCATCGTTTGCCCACAGAGGAAGCACAGACGTCGTGAACTGCTAGGAAAGAAGGACAAGCGGAAATGGTCAACCAAGAGAGGGAGTGAGCATAGCCCTGGAATCAACGTCACGAAATGAAATGTCTCCGAATGGTGAGTAGAATTTGATCTGTAAACTTTCACCGCAATCACAATGAAATGATTTTGTTTTCCAATGGCTAAATCTTCCCTCTTATTTAACTGTATGCTAAATACCTTTCACAACAAGCATTTTCAACTTCTGCCATCCAGTGATGGAGGCTGGTTTCTGTCCCTTGGGCTTGGTATGGATTCTTGACTTACTTCTTTTGAGCCTACACCCCCTGTGGCCTTGCAATTTTCTACACTGTCTCTTGGAATCTTGACATTCCATGTGGACTAGCTGAACTCATGTGGATAGTCCAGGCGAGATCATGTGGAGAAGAAAGGAATTGTCCCAGCTGAGGTCTCCTCCTACATCAGCCAGTCCTCAGCAGACCTGCCAGTTATTTGCAACCATATGTGAAAGGCAAAACCACCCAGCTTGCTCTACGCTTAAATGTTAACCAGCAGAAATGTGAATGACACAACTTCTGAAGCCACTCAATTTTGGAATAGTTTTATGTAGAAAAATATTCATCCACAATTTTTATCTTTTTTAATTAAAAAAACATTTATTCAGAAAGTATTTATTGAGCACCTAAAATATGTAAATCAGAGTGCTGGGCTTTAGCAGATACACATGTAAATAAGATATTGTCCTTGTTTATCAAAAGAAAGAAAGAAAACAAAAGTGGGGGACTCCAAAGAAGAAGCCAACAATTCATATGCAAGAGGGAAAAAATCTACAGCTCATTACCCTCAAGTCAATCTGAGTCATAGTGATGTCGGAGGAGAGTGGAATTGCACCTTTGGGTTTCCGAGACTTTAAGTATTTATGAAAGTACGCCATCTCCTCTTTCTCCCACAGAGAAGCTAGTGAGTTTGAACCAAGGATGTTGTACTTAGCACCTCAGCGCCCCTCCACCAGCAGGGCTCTTATGTGAGAGCAAAGAATGCTACATTTAGGCTGAGGCTCTCTGGAATGTGATAGTAAACGCAGCTTTAAATTTCATCTCATAGATTTCAGTAAGCCCAAGTCCTCCATGGAATGACCGAGGAGAGAAAGTTTCTCTGAAGTTCGTTCCGCTGAGTGTAATTTGAAGGTCTTTGTTGATGACAGTGGCTCATGTCAGCTACTCGGGATCTTCTGCCACATGGGCCCGGGGTTGGAGTGACACATAGAGTACCCTGCCTTTTAGCATGTCATGTCATTCGGAAATGGTCGTTTCAAACACAACTGCAATCAGAATCACGCTGAAATTTGAATACATTACAGACGTTTTGTAAAGACGCTATCGCTGTACACTTCATTTCAACTGGATTGAAAAACAAAGTTCTAAGATTGCTTGTCTGCAGGGATATTGACTGATGTGAACAACGACTAATATATCAACAAAGGCGGAACAGTTCAGAATTTCCACTCACCAGTGTTCCTTAAATGATTTCAAACACTAACATTTGTTCCCAGAGCAATGCTGAGCACATTGTGGAAACTCCAAAGGAATTGTTGAAATAAGTTAAGATTATTCCTTTTGACAAAAGAGATCAATGAAATTTACTGATTTTTTTGTTGCTTTGGTGTTTCAGTAAACTCTTAATCCAACTAGCTGAAAAATTTAAATATTCTGGTATAATTAAATAGTGTACGTAGCTAAGAGTTAATACGCACTAATGCAATAAAATAATAAGAATTAGTAGAAACTAGAAACATCAACACTAAATTAATATTGATCTGAATTTGACTTTTCCTTATTCCGAAGGTCACTTGAAGCTTTTGTCATGGACATCAGACTTCCCAACACAGCACTGTCATAAATATATTATTGGAATTTCTAGAGGGTTTATTTCATAGGATCTAGAATTTTCTACAAAACATCACCTATAATATTATACCCTTACATCTATAAATTTCATTATGCATTATCCTGAATTTATCACTTGTATTTTATTGTTTTACACATTAGCACACGGTATTTAATTGCAAAAATTGGAAGTTACGACATCATATAGCAAGTCTCATTATACTTCTGTATTGAAAAGACCTTGTGTTCAGATGTGAAAAAAAACCTTCTTTGTTTTTCTATTTTATCTGTAACCATTCATTCATATAAGTACCAAAAATGTCAGGTAAAAAAAATCATTTGGAATTAAAATCGTCTCACAGAGAAAGAGTTTAACTGTAATCTAGCAGCAAACTGAAAAGTCAAATTATACATAACCGACTAAAACTCAGGTCAGCCTGGGTTTGCAATAGAGGTATTTCATTGAGATTGATACCTTCGTGAAGACATTTGATTAACAGGTGATTATGTTATTTTGTATAGAAACATGATAAAATATGGGCACTGTGTTATGTTACTTGATTTAGTAAAGCTTCAAGAGGTACTATGTTTTTTGGTGTGTGTGTGTGTGTGTGTGTGTTTTAAATCATTTTATTGGGGGCTCGTACAACTCTTATCACAATCCATGCATCCATCCAATGTGCCAAGCATATTTGTACGTATGTTGCCATCATCATTCTCAAAACATTTGCTTTCTCCTTGAGCCCTTGGTATCAGCTCCTCATTTTGTTCTAAAAATAGTTGTCATTTTTACCTCTATTCTCAAATTAGGGTCAGTCATGGACAGCTGGAAACTTTATTCATGCAACCAAATCACCAGACATTTTCCATGAACTGTTTTCCAAAGGTGTTTAGCACCCTACTTACATTCTTACCTGACTCACAAACCACAAAAGCTTATTACAAAGCCAAAGGATCATCAGGCAGATAATGGCAGTCAACTTGGGATGCATTCAGTGGTATATGTGGCATGACAGTTAAGAAACTATCTGCCTTAGGGTAATTATTTTAGTCTCTCTGGAGTTCTAAAATGTGAAAGCATTTTGATTCACACATTTAGAAATCTTCTTGGGAACCACGAATCATCAATGTCAAAATATGATCATAATTTTCTTTGGGATCAAGTATTCTTTTGGGGCAACAAAGGAAATAATCTGCATATTTGCCAGGCAGCACACTTGTTCTATTTGTTAGTATTTCAGTTAGCATGACATTAAGGACAGGGTAATTCCTCAACAAATAAAATGATCAATAACTTGGTGCCTTATGATTTGTCGTAGAACAGCACTGGTTATGTAGTGGATCTTATCTGGCATTTGCTTTTCTTATAGGCCAAGTGCTTGGTCTATGAAATTAGTCAATAACTGTTGTTATTGCTTATGAACACAGCTCGACTATAGTGGTTTTAATTACAATTCTTTGAACGGTTTATGAACTAAAGCAAACTAATGTGGGCTTGCTTTTCTCAGTAAACTTTTGATCTATCATGCTAGTAACATTATTACGGTGTCTCAAAAATGTGACCAGTAAATAGGCATCAAGCAAAGATTTAAGATATGAGTTTTATCTCATATAATCATCATGATACATGTAGGAAAGAGATATGGTTTCCCCATTTTACATGCAATGAAAAATTTCCCTCAATCCCTCAACAACTATTAAATGAGTTTCCCAAAATACAAGGGGGCTTCAAAACCCTTAAGGGAAAATTCAATAAAAAGATAATAGAATTTTTCCAGGAGCTTTTAAAAATGGATTTTTCTTTTCTTTCTTCTTTTATACAAAATTTTCAATAATAGTCATTCAAAGCAGCAGAACCATACCTACCAGATTAATACATGTCACAATAAAGTAAGGAGGGTATTAAAACACTAAGTATATCTTAGTTTTGCAACACCGTTCATTGAGCACTCTCTAGGCAAGAGAACTGAACCAAGGTCCAATGACCAACTACAGCCCTGGGATAAGAGTTAGCTGCTGCTTCTCACACAAAGGAGTTTGACCCCCCAAGTCCAAGGGCTACAGGTGAGTTAGAGGTAAAGCCTTGTTCACCTAGTGGGGGGTTTTACATCAGTTCCTTCCGATATGGCCTAAGAAGGATGTTTCATACCTTGGAAGAGCATTGCCTAAAAGTTCCAGTAATCGATAGCATACTGACTGGATCCTCAAAGGTGGCCCAGAAATAGGTCAAAAGTGCCCAGTTAAGAATTTAAAACTAGGAAAATTGCCCCCTTGAATTTTATATAAGTATTGTTAAGTGCTTTCTCCCAGTGGGAGGGTGCTTCTCCACACTTGTGTGAGTTAGGTGGGAGTCTACACTCCAGCTCATCATATTTGTATTTAATAATTTAAATAACTTCCCAATAAATTGACTCTTCTCCCTCTTGTAGAATATTGTCTTCCCTTTCATCCTAGTTAACATCTGTGTGCCCTTTAGCCCATTGCTCCCCCTTTCCTTACTGATAACTCCCACCTCTGATAACTGTCAACGTCTGTTGTTTCTTTGGGGGTGAAAAACCTTTATGTAGATTTTTTTTCTTTTGGAGCAATGGTCTCATACGATATTTGTCCTTCTGGGATTGCCTACCTTCACTGAGTGTAATGTCCTCCAGATCCACCCATGTCATGAGGTGTCTCATAGTTTCGTTATTATTCTTCAGTGAGGTTAGTGGATCACGGTGCGTATTCACTAAAGTCCATTTATCCTTTCCATCACTGATAGGCATTGGGCTTGCTCCTATCTTCAGTGTCGGGATGAACATGGGTATGCATATATTTGTTTGTGCTAGGACTAGTATTTCTTTAGAGCACACACCAAGGACATACGAAGATGGGTCACTGTAGTGGAGAGAAATGTCTTAGGATGGCTCTTCTAGCTATGTCTTTGTAATTCCTATCAAATGATTGAGTGAGACTTTGCAAATGAAGGAGCGCATGGTACTAATTGGTTAGTTTTAGTTCCCACTCCCATGGCTAGAAGGATGGTTGCCCTCAACAGGAAGAAAGAAAAGAATCGACCATAGGATCTCTGCAGGAAGCGGTGGAGGTTGAGAAGAGAGGCACCAGAGACCATGACATAGAAACTATGAGACAGAGCAAAGGAGTCAAGCAGAGACTAAAGGCCGAGGCAAGGAAACCATGAGACAGAACAGAAGAGCACCACTGAGATTAGGGGACTATGAGGCATAGCAGGAGGCCATGGACCATGAGGCTAAGAGAGAATTGACTGCTCGCTAAGTAGAGGTGTTGTTATAGAGCAAGAATCATGTCCTCACTGTATACTAACCTGACTTGTAGTAATAACCTATTCACTTCTGTAATAACCCCCCATAGTTGTGTGAGTACTTTCTGTGAGGTCTGTGTAGCCATGGGCATGAATTATAGAACCCACAATAGAAGTAGAGTTTGTGGGAGAAATGGTGAGTGTCCGAAGGATGGAAGAAGAAGATATGGCTGGCCCCTGCCTTGTGGAAATAGGGAAGCTAAAACACTCCAAACTCACTGCCATCAAGTCATTGCTGACTCAGAGCGACCCTTGAGGACATGGAAGAACAGCCCCAGTGGGGTTCCGAGATGCCTTATGGGAGCATAAATCCCCGTCTTTCTCCTGACGATTTGCTTGTGGTTTTGAACTATCACAGCCCAATGTGGAACCACTACACAATCAGAACATCAGAGGAGGCCAGAAACGTGCTTTGCACTGTTTTCTCAGTCCTTCCTTATTCTGTTTTCAGTTGTTTGTGGGAACGCCATATTTCTTTCCATAGTGATTGTATGGTTTTATGGTCCCACCAACAGTGTAGGAGGATTCCAGCATGTCCACACCATCAATAATATTTCTTATTCTCTGTCCCCCCACCTTTTTCCCCCCCACAACTTGACTCTCAATGTCAATTTGAGGTGGGATCTCACCATTGTTTTTATTTGCATCTCTCAACTGGTTATTGAGGGATTTCCCTTCCATTCCATTTTGCTCTGAGTTTTTATCAGGAATGGCTGTTAAATATCTAAAATGCCATTTCGGCATCAATTAATATATTACTGTAGTTCTTTCCTATTGTTTTATTAATATGGCGGATTACATTAGTTGCTATTTTCTAATGTTGAACTATCATTACATACCAGATATGAATCTAACTTGATCATGATGTATTTCTTTTAAAATACTTTTATGGATTCTACTGACTAGGAACTTGTTGAGAAATTTTACAGCTGTCTTCATAAGGATATTGGTTTATAATTTTCTGTTCTAGTAATGCATCCACCTGGTTTTGTTAGCAGGGGCTGGTTTTCTTTATAAAATGCCTCCAGAAGTTTTCCCTTCTTTTCCATATTTTCTGGAGTCATTTGTGTAGAATTGGTGTCAACTCTTCTCTGAATGCTTGGCAGAATTCTCCAGTGAAGCCATCTGCTCCTGGATGTACTTGTGGGAAGTGTTTTCTATTTCTTCTTGTGCAATGGGTCTGTGGAGGGTTTTTGTTACATCAGCCTGTGTTCATTTAGCTAGGTAGTGTGTTCCTAGATATCAATTTCTTCTACGTTTTCAAAGCCACATCATATGCGCTATGAATCCTAAACTCTACTTGTGGGTATAATCCCATTTGTGTACGGACTTTCCTTGTTATGCTAGTGGAATCAGATCAATGTAGAATTCATTTTAAGCCAATTACATTTGTGATATAAAATGAGCAGACTAGGCAAATAGAAGTTTGCACAAACAGAAGAGAAGACACATACCATCTAAAGCTTATTAAGGAACCAAGGAACAGAAGCAGAAGAGATAATAGCCCTAATAATTTTATTTCTAAAAATCCATCCTAAAATATCAGTGAGACAGACATAGAAATATATGTGAATAATCATTTAATATTATTTAAACTATAAAACAATCAGAGGAAGATAAACACTCAATGCCCCTTGGCCAGTTTCCATTAAGTCCATTCCACCTCGTTGCTAGCCTGTGTGTCAGAGCAGAGCTGGGCTCCACGGGCTTCTTTTGTTGGCTGCATTTTAATGACCTGATCTATTTCTTCTTATGCTGACATTTTCTATTTCAGCCTGTATTAATTTATGTTCATTTGGATAGAGATAGTCTTTCCCTAGAGTCATGCCCTATATTCAGACTTCCAGCCTCCTAAATGGTGAGAAAGCAAATTTCTGTTTGTGAAAGCTACCCATTGCATTTCTGTTATAAGTGACCCTAAGACACCAAGACAACCAGGCACAGCTCTAGGTATTGGGAGTAAAGCACTGGGGTGAAAAGGTGGGGAAGAGACAAGGTCTTTGTTTCCATAGTTCCCTTCTTGGTGATGGTAGGTAATGGATACATTAAATAAGAAACAAGTGTATATGTTACTGTTTTCAAATCCTGGAGATAATACAACAAGATAGTGTGACATATTGGCTGAGAATGGGAATTGGAACACAGAGGGGAAGATAGCTGAAAAGTCTTTCTGAGAAGGTGACACTTGAGTTGAGATCTAACTGGTCTAAGTGGAGTATGTAAGATTCAAATGTTTGACTTTCCCAGAGTTAGATACTCTAGCAATCATACATTGTGCTCTGATAATAATGCGTCAGTTTTCTATAGACACTGGAACATGAAAAGGGTCTATTTTAATAAAACAAAAATCCAAGGATTTTGTTTTTCAATACCGATACCTTCCTGCCTCCTCTGGAGGTTGTAATTAGGGTTAAAAATGAAAGGGATGTAAAAGCACGTGCAGCTTTATACACTAAAGCTTTGTTCTTTTTTGTGTGCTCTTGCAAACCGGCATCGGGCTCCTGCCGACAAGATACAAAGGAAGGGAATGAAATATGCTTGCAATTTTAATCAAAGAAATAAGGTGTGTGTTGACTTAGCCATTGAAAAGAATCAAAAAATGACATGTTATTGAGTCTTTTCTGATTGACACACCCCCATAGGTCAGAGTAGAACTGCTCCTGAGGATTTCTGAAACTGTAACTCTTTCTGGAAGCAGACAGCTTCATCAGCCTCCCACATAGAGCCACAGGTGGGCTTGAGCCACAGACAATTGTGGTTAGTACAGCCCAATGTTCCACCGACTGCACAACCAGGGCTCCTGAATTAGCCAGAGATAAAATATAGCAACATGTATTACTTTTCTGCTTAAAATGTTTTGAGGACATAATCTTTCAAAGATAAAAGTAGACATCATAATCCCCTACTCTGTGAAAAATGTGACTATTATTTAGGTAGCTTTCCTGCTAGGATTTTATGTGTTCTTTATTAAAACTCAATTCAGATTAATGAATGTATTTCTGCATGTTAATTTTTAGTCTGACTGAGCAGTTATTGAAGTTTCTTATAACATAATTTGTACGGGCACAGGATATGCTATCGTATGGTGATGTGCTATCTTTCGGCATTAAAATCCCAGGAGGCTGCAAACGGTCCATGCACTTTGCTGCTAGCTGACGAGATGGAGGTTCCACTTGACCCTGAGTCCCCTCAGCCCGTTGGTCTGCTTCCCAACAGTCAGTCACTGGGAAGCCTGCAGAGCACGTGGGAATGGACTCAATACCAACTGATCAAGAGACATATAATATTTAGCTTCCTCTGATTTTTTCTTTGGTATTTTAAATAATAATGAAATCATGATTCTCATACATATATGCATACAGATGTATATATATGTCTCACTCATTATATTGTTGGGATGTTTTTTAGAAATAAAATTATGATATCAAGAAATATGAAATTATCATAATCCAAAGTTGGAACAATTCTAACGCTACTGTGAAAAAGTTGCTGGGAAGTTTCAGGTTCTCATTCAAACTGCACTCCTTGAGTAACAGATTCGCAAGTACAAGTCCTTATCCAATGATGCCAATAGTCTAGATTTCATAAGTTCAGTGATTGTTGTTCGCTGTCATCAAGTGGCTTTTGACTCATGTCAACCTATGCAATACAGAACAAAATATTGTCTGATCTTGTGCCATCCTCACAATTGTTGTTATGTGTGGCCCGCTGTTGCGGCCACTGTGCCAATCCATCTCATCGAGGGCCTTCCTCCTCTCTGCTGCCCCTCTACCAAGCATGACGGCCTTCACTAGGGACTGGCTTCTTCTGATAACATGTCCAAAGTAATGCAAGGGGAAGTTTTGCCATCCTTGCCTCATAGGAACATTCGGACTGTTCTTCTCCTAGGACAGAATTTTTTTTGACAGTCTATATTACTTTCAAAATCCTTCATAAACATCATTATTCAAAACATTGATTCTTCTTGGCTCTTCCTTATTCAATGTCATATTCAATTGTGCAGCAAATTTACTCAATATGCTAATGTTGTTTGATTTCTTGACTGTTCCTTCAATAAGCATGAGGTTCGATGATTATTTGCTCAATATTTTGTTAATAAAACTATCTTAAGCAACATTTGGGTTCACATCAAATGATAATTGATATTTACAAATTAATTCTAGGACATGGCAAAATCTCAGTGTCATCAAAATGTCTGTGCATTACATATTTATAGTGTTGTTTATTTTTTATAGGAGTCCTGGTGGCAAAGTTATATTGTTGGGCTGCTAACTGAAAGGTTGGTGGTTCAAACCCACCAGATTCCCTGCAGGAGAATGATTTAAAGCCTTTCAAATCCATAGGGATAATTCTATTCTTTCGTTTGGGGGTTGCTATGAGTTGTTATTGTCTGTTGAACGTGGGTTGATCAGGTTAAACTATTTCTGGGAGCCCTGCAACGGGGGTAGTAAAAACCCACCAATTGCTCAAGGGAAATAGGGGAACTTGTCTCCTCCTTTAAACACATACAATCTCAGCAGTGCTATATGGAGTCACTATGAGTCAGAATTGAGTTGATGGCAATTGGTTGTTTTTATTTTTTAATACTCATTTTATGCCGTTTACTTTTCTCAGAGTAAACTTCACTTGATATCTAAAATAGTTTTCTGGTATATTGAAGTCTGTTTTTTCTTTCAATCTTCAGGTTTGGTCTCTGTTAATGCTGGGTTGTCTACTTATATAAAATAGGCATGAGAAGCAAGCTCAAGGAGAAAGAAATGGGACTGATGGTCCCAGAGGGACTGGGGGGAGAAACAGGTGGGGGAAGGGAACAATAAGCAAACAACACCATAGACAGGGGAACAATTAGGGAATTAATATCAACAAGGAGGACATAGAGATCCTGGGGGTGTTGGAACAACAGCAATCTATTTGAGAGGAAGTGCTAAGAGGCAGAAGTAAGGTGAGCATGATGGTGGGGCAGGAGGAAGGTAAAAGGAAACAGAGGAATGATCTAGGAAGCAAGCTATGGGTAGAGGTATAAGCATAGGTTTATACCTATGTAAATACATTAGCTCATAAAAATAGAGATATTGGCCTATGTACATATATTTGTATGGCAGTACACTAAGGTAGTGGATGGGCTTTGGGCCTCTGCTGAAGCCCTCCCTCAATACAAGAACACTTTTTCTAACAACCTGGCATTCTGTGATGCTCACCCTCCCAGTGCAATCACTGAAGACAAAATAGGTGTACAAGCAAATGTGGTGAAGAAAGCAAGTGGTGCCCAGATACCAAAAGATATAGGGCCTGGGGTCTTAAAGGCTTGAAGTTAAACAGGTGACCCTCTAGCAGAGAAGCAACAAGCCCGCATGGAGGAAGCACACCATCCTGTGAAATCACGAGGTGACGATAGGATCAGAAAGCAGGCATCCAAAGAACCGAAGCAAGCAAACAAGTAAACCAAAAACCATGTTGTTGAGAAATAGGGGGGTCAGGACAGAGACCCAAAGCACATCTGTTAACATGGGACAGCTCCTCACAGAGGGGTCATAGGGAAGGGATGAGTCAATCAAGGTACAGTACAGTAAAGCACCAATGAAACACACGATACTCCTATGGTTCCTTGAATCTTCCTCACCCCTCAATATCTTAAGCCCACTAGTCTTTCACTGTAGGCTAAACTGGAGCATGTGCACAGGTACAGTTAATAGATAAGAGTCCATGACACACTGAATTCCGAAACAGGAATGGGAGTAGCTATGCCAAAAGGGTAGGGGTAAGTGGGGGAGAGGAGGGGAGAAAGGGAGAACCGACCATAATGATCAACACATAAACAAACACACACACACACACACACACTCCAGGGGGACGAACAACAGAAACCATGAGGGAACAGTGACAGCAGTTGTTGTTAGATATGAAAATAATAATAATTTATAACTTATCAAGGGGTCTCGAGGATGTCGATGGGGAGGGAGGGTGTAAAGAGGAGCTAATACCAAGGGCTCAATAGAAAGTAAATGTCTAGAAAAGAATGATGACAACATACAAATATGCTTTCTACAATTGATGTATGGATTGTTATAAGAGGTGTAAGAGCCCCCAATAAAATGATCTTTAAATAATAATAATAATAATAATAAAGATAGTATTGATTTCATGATAGAATAACTGTCAAAGTGGAATTTTGGACGGTGTTTCCACTTGCTGATTTGAGACTTAACTCAAGGTTGACAAGGATTTCTTCCTTGCTGATTCATAGCGACCCTATAGATCAGAGTAGAACCACCCCATCCTATTTCTGTGGCTATAATTAAAAAATCATTTTATTGGGGGCTCATAAAACTCTTATCACAATCCATCCATCCATCCATCCATCCATCCATCCATCCATCCATCCATCGTGTCAAGCATACATGTACATTTGTTGCCATCATCATTCTCAAAACATCTTCTATCTACTTGAACACTTGGTATCAGCTCCTCATTTTTCCCTTCCTCCCTCCTCCACCCTTGAAATTTTGTAGATTATTGTCATTTTTCATGTCTTACACTGACCGCTGTTTCACTTCACGTACTTTTCTGTTGCCCATCGCCCTGGAGAGGGTATTATATGTAGATCATTGTGATCAATTCCTCCTTTCCTCCCCCTACCTTCCCCTTCCCCTCCTGGTATCGCTACTCTCATTATTGATCCTGAGGAGTTTATCTGTCCTGGATACCCTGTGTTTCCAGCTCTCATCTGTACCAGTGTACATCCTCTGGTCTAGCCGGATTTGTAAGGTAGAATTGGGATCGTGATAGTGCGGGAAGGAAGCATTGAAGAACTAGAGGAAAGTTGTATGTTTCATTGCTGCTACACTACACCCTGACTGGCTCTTCACCCTGTCACCCTTCTAGTAAGGGAAGGCTGTAATTTTTATGGAATTAGACTGGTTAGTTTTACTTCTGAGTTGTAGCTGTTAGGTTTAGGAAACCAAATTTTGTGCTGAGCCAAATCTTTACCTTTAACCCTTGCGTTACCTGTGCTCATTTAGAAGGCCCAAGAACTTTTCTGGCTCCCTTATTTTCCCTTAAAACTACTGTGATTAGTATAATAATTAATGTATTTGTAACATCACTGCTATATATTAATCCTTAAAAAATTAAAACCTGAAAATATAGTTATCTGAAGAATCATTTTCTGTAGCTCATTCTTTTGACCCCACCCCATCATTTATTGCCAATTCCTTGCCTGCTTGATTACTCTTTAAGAAATAAAGTTAATTAAATGTATGCATCCTATCTTCCCAATTTCAATTCAGTGTACTTGAGATTCGAGACTACCTTTTGTTCTTTTGTGCCTTCTTTATTAGAGTAAGTCTATTAGATAAGCCTACTTCCTTTTCTACATAGAGGAGGACTTCTCAACTTGGTTTTTAACTGACTGACAGATATCTTCAAAAGCTCTCTATGGACATTATAGAGAGGTTAAATGGATGCATATGTAAGATCATTGAGTCTCTATTGTGTATTGTGTGTGTGGTGAGCTTCTGATGTCATCTATCCAGATTCTAAACCTTGGATCGGTCAGGTTTATTATTGTCTGCCTTTAGAATGTTTTTCCATGAATCCCAAGAAACCACCTTTCTGATTTTCATTACTAGCTGGATGAGTTCTCATGGTAACAAAGATGATCCCATTTCATAGTTAAGGTTACCACCATTAATGAAATTTTTTTTTTCTTTCTTAATGAAAGCCCTTTTTCTGGTGGGTACTTTCCCCGGGGTCACTCAAGAAGGACAGGGCTGTGATTAAATATGGTTGCCACTAGAGGTCAGGGTTGACCATTCACAAGGACAATGCATCCATTGCAATGGCCTATGGAGTCTTGAAGTCTAGAATTGGAAAATAGAAGTTCCTTTGTGCCACTGATTGAGATTAAATGAATGCTGGGTAAACATATGAATTGTGTATCACATGCATGATCTCTTAGAACTAATTTGAACTTTGGTTATGCCTACATTTAAGAATATTTGGAATACTTCCCAACCTCGCACATAAATTAACTGTTTTAGAAACCAACAAATTCCCATGTTTTCGAACATATGAGTAGGCTCTAGGTAGACCTGACTTCTCTTCATTACACATGTTAAAAGTAGTATCTCTCTCTAGACAGAAATGGCAAATGTATGGATAGAGTGGAAGTTTTTGAGATACATTGGTAATATACTTCCATTTTGACAGAACATAAATATTTCTCTGGCTGTACTTTTTTCAAGATGGATTTATTTCTTCTTCTGGCCATCCATAACACTTCAATATCATTTTCTGGCATCATAATTCAGATACACCAAATCTTTGGTCTTTATTCGTTGTCCAGCTTTTGCATTGAGGCAATTAAAACCCATGACTAGGAATGTTCCTTAGAAGCAAGGATATTGAGACTTCATCTCATTCATCTCATGCATACATGTATTTTGGACTCACCATGGATTGAATTTGACAGTGGTGGTAACAAGGGCCTCAAAGCTCCCCACAATTGTAAGAATGGGGCAGGGCTAAGCAGTATTTCATTCTGTTGAGCAGTATTTCATTCTGTTGTACATGGGGTCACTATGTTAGGCTGGGTTCTCTGGAAGAGTAAAAGGAGAGAGAGAGAGATAGAGAGAAAGAGAGAGAGAGAGAGAGAGAGAGAGAGAGAGAGAGAGAGAGAGAGAGAGAGAGAGAGAGAGACGAGAAGAGAGAATGAATGAAGAAAAATCTCACAGTTGTAGAAGCAGGTAAGTGCAGTATGGTTTCAAACGTGTGCATCAGACGTTAAGCTGGAGGATTCCTCTGACACATGTAACTTTAGGAGTTGGACCCAGGATCAGAAGCAATGCCACAGGCTGCAGCCGTGGATGCATCCAAGTTCAGCAAGGCAGGCTGTGACTGGAGAGCTGAGTGAATCCAAGGTCAGCAATTTAGATGGCTCCCTGAAATTGTCAGACTATATAGCAGGTAGATGAGCCAGTTGCAGGATCCAGGCCTTGCAAAAAGCAAACCAGCTTCCCACAGACTCTATGCAATTAGGAAGTAGGGCAGATCTCTGGGGAAATCTCCTTTCATCTTCCTCAGAGCTTCAACCTGAGTTAAGTGGTTGCACTCCACTCTAATTTTCTTGCAACTGCTTAAGCTGGTCATAGAGATCCCCATGATGGGGTTAATTATATGTTCTAGGTCATGGCGGGCGGGATTATTAGACCTCAATTGTCAAACCGCTGAGAATTTTGACACAAAATCATATTATGACAGTCACTGTGGTAGTCACCTAATCTGGTGTCAATTTAAAGATTAAGAGTGTAGGGGTGGAGTCTAGGCTGTCAATCAAGAGATAGCCAATGAGATCTCTGTGTGGGCATGACCTTCTCCTGAGAATTCTGGGAAATTTGGTACTTCCTCTTTGGAGAGGGAAGACATCTCTCTCTCTCTGCTACTCCCTGGAAGACATTGCAGAAGACAAGCCACAAGGATGCAACCAGACCTCTGAAGCCGGAGAAGCCACAGTGAGACCCCTGCCAGTGCTGAGATGCTTAGAATGCCACCGGACTCAAAGACTTCTTACCCACTAGCTTGTGATCGTTCTGCATTCGGCTCCATTGCATGTGTTTCGGGAGTCTGAAGAGGATTTTATAGATTAGTATTAGACATATGGGCTAATATCAGACCTATGGCCTTGGACTGGACTGGGTTGGGATGTTTTCTCAATGTTCAATTGTTCTTCTATATAAATCTCTTTCTTATACACATATGTGTGTCCATGGATTTGCTTCTCTAATTTACCCAGACGGACACAGTCACTGAGTCAAAACTCCATAGCACCTAACAACAATAATAAATATTTCTTTACATTTTGATATAACATTTATCATTCTATTATTAGACATTAATCTAAACCAAATTACTTCCCTTACAGTCTTCCTACTGCAAATATTTTCTATTTGCATATCATATGAGAAGTACCGTGCCTTGATTGTGAACTCTGAGTCCTTATTTTAAAGTGGTTAATACCTGAGAGGGTGACAGTGGTATCTCCTCACCTTTTCACATGGAAGACATGGTGGATTTCCTGTCAACTCACCTCAATAACAGCCACCAACTATTTGGCAGTGGAGGTTTGTGTGATGCTGAACAATTTCAGTGGAACTTCCATACTAAGAAGGAAGCTAATCTCCTGGAAAGCAGCCGTGGGGGCAGACGTGGAGGCAGGGAAACGTGGGTCACAGTAGTTCAATCCAGATGTTCATGGAGTCATCATGAGTCATGAATTGTTGGAGGACAACCAAAAACAATAACCCAGCTGAGAGAGAGAGTGCTGGCGGGAGGTTTGCAGCGTCTGTTTACTCGACCGAGCTTTCTGATGGTATCTCCATGCTATCGATCCCTTTCTAAGACTGACCTAACTGCACAGGCAGGAAGAATGCTGTTGAATGTAGATCTTTTATGAAATGTGGTATTTCTTATGTAGACTCTATCGCTTAATCTTCACAACAATTATGAAGGTAAAGATTGCTTATTAATTGCACTTTAGGATGAGGAAACTGAGGCTTAGAGATTAGGTAGCTCGTTAAGATAGCATAGTTTGCTAGAAGAAGGGGTGAAATCTGAATCCGGATCTTTTTCTGGATTCCTCTCTAATTAAGTAGCTGTCTCCTGTGTTACACACAGTAAATGAGCACCCTCCTTTCTTCCACTTCCCGTCTTCCTACACCCTGATGGCTATGCTTGTGCTAACTGTGTTAAGGCACTGATAACTTCTCGTGTTTGTCATACTAGTCTGCATTCTGATGAGAAAGTAGTATGAGTTGGACACATTTATTACCAGAGGTTTGGCATCAAGTTAGCCTGTTCAAGTTAGCCTTTCAATGTTGCCTTACCATTTAATTGACATTCTCCCAAAGTTGAAAGACCCTAATAGTAAATCTGAGTTATTTACCTACTCAAAATATGGGAGAGGGAAACTATGATGGTGGGAAATATGCGACCAACATTCTTCTTTGGTTGTTATGCTCCATATTGTTACTTGAAATATGGATACCGATGGAAATCTGGACACAGCAGGTCAGAGGCAATTATGCATCCATAGGCCGAGAGTTCCTTGGCAACAGATATAGTGCTATCCACTTTATGTCCCTGATATCTAATATTGATTGATATTTATATGTTGACTAAATTAGTGATCCTCTGAGTCAGTATCAACACATCTACCTTTCTAGTCCTGTATTTGATTGTGAGGATTTTACTTGGCATCCCTATACCTCTTCTCAATAGTCTGGTTGTTGTTGTTTTTTTGGTCTCTATGGTCTTTCCTCTGTTTTTATACAATCAGGTTTATTGATTTATCATTTATATACAATAAAATTCACCATTATAAATGCATAATTTAAAGGATTTTAACAAATACATATAGTTATGTAACTACCATCTTAATAAAATAATCAAATATTTCCATTATCAACCCACTTCTTCCAAACCCACCCCCTAGCAGCCCCGAGTTATATTACTGAAGATGGCTTTGCCTTTTCCAGGACATCATATAACACTAATTCTCAAATTATTTGAGAATCACTAAGAACTGATTTGCTAATAAGCAAATCTAAGGTGTCTCTACAAAGTTCTGGGTTGGATTTCCTTGATTTCAGTAAAAGCATGGAGAAAAACAACTTTCATTAAGTAATTAGGCAAGTTGATAGCATCTATAATACAGGGTCAAATAACTTTATTTTAAATGTATATTAGGAGATGATAGACAAAATGTCAGGAGAACCATTTATTTAATAATTATCATGACATTGAAGAAAATGTATTGTGGGGTAAGTACTTAATAACATACATGAAATAAAGGATAAAAAGCAAACAAACATTTATCTAACTGAAAGGCAAAATGAGGAGATTCTCTACATAATATATACTTGGTTTTGCTTTTATTACTGTGACATTTTAGTAAATTGTCTGAAAATTGTAAACTATCAGAGTTAATGCAAGCTACTTTGAGAAAAAATAGAACAAAGGTGTTTTATTAGCTATGTGAATGTGAAATACAGGCAGATGAATTTTAATGTCCACATAAGGAAGAGATGCATTAAAGATAAAATATATAGTACTATGGACTTCAAGGGGTTACTTGTAACTCCCCAAAATGACCTGGGGATGATTGCAGGCAGTTCCCTAAGGCACCAACCTGATGGCCTGCCTCATGAAGGAATCTGGAAATCAACCAGAAACATAATTTTATGATTGTGTAAGAACTAGAATACTCCATATTCTCCTGGTTACCACACCTCAGACAAAATAAATCTGGAAGAAAACCAGAGAACAGTAAGTAAAATGATCAAGGAGTTTCTATATGAGCACCGATTAAAGAAATTAGGATGCTTGAGGGTAGAAACATGAAAGCTAAGAGGAAATATGATCAAAGCTTTAAAATTTTCAAGTCCACGGGTAGCAGGAACACAGGCTTTTCCACAAAAATCACTAAATATATGAACTGAGAGCCCTTGGTGCTTGACATATTATATATAGTATAGTGTTTTACAGTATCACTTTGTAGATGAGGCAATGCTTTTAGCAAGTGCACTTTCTTGAATGGTGATTGAGACTGGCTGAATGAATTGTTTCAGGGATTTAGATTATTAATGGTTGGTATATCCAGAAAGCAAAGGATATTTAGATATTCTCTCTGATCTTTGCAAAGATGAGTATATTACTTTAAAAAAAACAAAGCTGTAATATTTACTGTTATAGGGTTATTAAAGAATCCTGGTGGTACAGCAGTTAAGGACTATGAAAGGTGAGGTTGGGATTTAATCCATCCAGTGACTGCAGGGGAGAGAGACCTGGTAATCTCTGCTTTTATAAGATCTCCCACAGGGAGTCCCCTGGGATAAGTTCTCCTTTGTCTTAATGGGTTGATATGAGTTGAAAATCAGCTCAATGTCACCTAACAAAACTAACATTGCACAACTCACGCACAATGGAAACACTGCTCAGTCCAGTGTCTCCTCCCAATTTTGGCTATGCATGAGCCCCTCCATCTCATTGAGGGGCTGCCTCCCTTTCACTGACCTTCTACTTTGTTACACATTGCCTTCTACTTCTCCAGAAACTTACCCTTATTAATAACATGTCCAAAGTACATGAGATGCAGTCTCATCATCCTTACTTGCAAGGACCATCCTGGCTGGACTTCTCCCAAGATGGATGCATTTGTTCTTCAAGTAGTCCACGGTACAGTCAAAATTCCTTGTAAGCATCATAATTCAAAAGCATCAATTATTCTGTATTCATCATCCAGTTTTAACAGTCATGTAACACAACTGGAAATACCATGGATTGGATGAAGCACACCTTCATCCTCAGAGTGACATCTTGGCTCATTAATTCTTTGAAGAGATTTTGGGTGACGGATTTGTTCAGTGCAATAGGTCTTTACTTCTTGATTGCTGCTTGCGTGAGTATTGCTTGAGGGTCCCAGTAAAACAAAATCTTTACTCCCTCTGTACCGATGTTGTCTATTGTGACTTGTGTCACTTGTCAGGATTTTGATTTTCTTTCACAAGAGTCCTGGTGCCATTGTGGGTTGTGTGCTGGGATGCGAGTTTGGCCGTTAGAAATGACCAGCGTCTCCAAGGCAGAAATATGAGGTCTTCTGCTCCTGTAAAGAGTTAATCTTGGAAACTCACAGAGGGCAGCTCAACCTCGCTCTCTGTGGGGTTTCTATAAGTCAAAATGAACTCCCTACCAGTGAGTTTGGTGGTTTGTTTTATCTTGTACATTGAGTTTCGGCCACAGAACAGAGTGGTACAACACAACCACAACATTGGACATTTAAAAACATAAATAAAAAATGATTAAACTACCATTATTTTCACTAAGATAGTACAAGGAAAAGTCAGCACTTTAATCTATTTTCTCCCATGATATTTTATGTGTTCATACCAGTGTATCTGTATCCATATCTCCTATACTACATTATAGAGGACATGAAAATGATTTTCTTATTACCAAATTCAAGTGTAATTTTATATTGTCTACAACAAATACTTGCACGGATATATTATAACATACACAAATAGTCTTCCATCTCCTGGGCTGTACAAACAATTAAACCCTTGACTAGACGCTGTTGGTGGGTGGTTCAGATTTGCAGAGGCAGCTCAGAGACAGCCTGTTGATCTGTTTCAGAGGTCACAGCCTTGAAACCCTGTGGAACAGTTGTCCTTTGCACACACGAGTCATCCTAGACTCAAAGGTAACTGGCAACAGCAAGATGTCAAACTAGGTAGAACTTTCCTAGCATGATATTAAGGAAAGCAGTCAGACTTATTGGTTAAAAACAACGACAACAAAAGAAACTTTAAGCAAGTAAATGTAAAAATCAGAAGATTGAGTTACTGATCTAGTTAATTGAAGCTTTAAACTATTTTCAATGGGTAACTATACATTGTTTTGTTTTTCACTATGTTATTAACCCATTAGAAACTATATTATGGATATGAATAATCTTACTAAATGAGTGATATTTAAATTCTGTGTCTTGGAAATTTTTGGAAAATATTCTTATTAAAGGTGTCCTAGGCTCTATATTTGCATAAATCATTATCTGTAGGCTAAATAAATACATATATCATATAGATGTGTAATATGATTTGGCTTATATGTGCATGTGATTAGTATACACTGATTTAAAGACAGTATGAAATTTAGAGTAGATTTTTGAGTAATGTGATGTAATTTTGGGGTAATGTATTGTCTTAAATATACAGTCAGTAGCATCAAGGGAAATTGTAGTATTTTAATTAGAAATAGCTTTATGCCTCTTAAGTTAGTTATAATTGCTCCGTTGTCATCTCTTGAGTATGAATACCAGAACTAGCGATAGTTTTACTGAAGTTTTCAATGAAAACAGTATAATTGCTTCAGCATGGTTTAGGGCTCTTGGTTTGCTCTCAAAAGAATTTACTTGAAGAACTTAAAAGGGAAAAACGTAAGTTTACCAAACTGACTGATGCTTTGTAGAAATGTGAATATGAATAATATGTTGTACCTTTGTGTGAAACAATTATAGTCTAACAAGGAAATATATATATATATATAAGTATTATTTCTATAGTCTGAGAGGGGAAGCTAGAAAACATTTTAAAAAAGGTAAGATTTATTTGGGCTTTACAGGATGGGAACCGTTAATGACAAAGAAGTCTTTAACTAGATGGAAAGAGAGTAAGCGAAGCTGTGGGGTGATTATATGATGACATAGTTGTGACAATATAAAAAGAGTTTGACTAGAGCAGGAAATTCATCCTGGAAAGTAGCAGCAAGTAGAAAATAAAGTGGAGATGGATAGTGGAGTAAAGATTAGAGATTTTAAACTCATGTTTACTTGGGTCTTTTGAAAAGTTGGTGTAATAAGTGTGTGAGACTTGGAGGATTACTGTAGTAATGGTATAAAAATAGATTAGAATGATGAAAAATGAAAGCAAAAATACCCAAAACCGTATCAACCAAGAGTCAAGCCCATTATCATTGACTAGATTCATATTTAAAACAACCCTGTAGTTAGAACTGCCTCAAAGGATTTCCAAGGCTGTAATCCTTTAAAAATAAACAGTTTATTGGCCTATATTTCAGCCATTATACAATCATCATACAAAGATACTAATGAGAGTTGGACTACCACCTCCACAGTCAAGTTCAGAACAGGTGCTTCTCTCTGAAGCTCATTGTTATTTGCGTCCTAGCGCCCTGCAACCTCCCCTGGCACACTCCCCAGAGACCATCAATGCCGTTATTGTTTCTATAGCTCTACTTATCCTAAATCTCATCTACAGAAAACCAGAGAAACCAAACTACAGAACAACAAAACCAACAAAAATCCCACTGCAGTTTGCATGATCGTAAGGCTGTAATCTTTAAGAAAGAGGACTGCTACATCTGTCTCCTCTAGGGCCACAGGTCAGTGTGAATCACAGACTTTTCAGGTAGTAACCAAGCGCTCAACCACTGTGACACGTGGTTAAAGAAACAATTTCCTGAAGAAACAGTATGGAGATGAGGAGATAAGAGGATTGTCCATGCAAGTGGGTAAGTGTTTCATGGACTGCTCTGTTGTGGGTGTGGTTTATTTCACATATCTTCTACTGGCATCATGAAAGTCATTAGTGTCAGCATGGTCAAACATCTGGTATAATATATGTATTCCTCTAGCGTGAGTTTTCCAAGAGAATGAAGCAGGAACTAAGTTCTTTAATCTAGCTTCCAAATTCAAGTAGAATCCGTTTTGTCATATTCTATTAGCCAATCTATCTTGGAAGATGTTCAGCCAGAGTGTTCCTTACAGGCAAGGATAGCGAGACTTCATCTTAAATACTTTGGACATGTTGTTAAAAGAGACCAGTCCCCAGAGAAGGACATCATGCTTGTAAAATAGAGGGGCAACAAACAAGAGGAAGGTCTTCAAAGAGATGGACGGACACCACGGCTACTACAATTGGCTTAAGCACAGGACCATTGGTGAGGATGGCACAAGACCGGGCAGTGTTTCATTCTGCTGCACATAAAGTCATTGGGTCGGAACTGACTCAACGGCACCTAACAAAAGCAGCAATTGACCAAGCGTGAGTCACGATTCCAAGAAGGGTAATGCATACAGGCATGGGTACTGGACAGTCCACTGAAGATGAGGACGATTTGGAGACTGGCTATCACATTCTTCCTACCACGGGTCTTCACTGATTCAAGTCCTCGCATAGACAGAATACATTCTGTAACTAATTGCATCCTCTACAACTTCAGGCTCAGACTTGAAGCCCATGATTGTTATATAATCAAATCCAGGGGTCAATGTGTTCTTCAACTGTGCTACTTCTTAATGTGAAGCTCTTTGATCTAAAGATGAGGTATATACCTTTACATTAATAACATACAGTGGCAGAACAGACAGTAAATATAGGTTATAGACACTTGTCTAAAGATAGAGAACAAGAAGCAACAATGGCAGATAGAAATTCTGAAATTCAGCTGGTGATGTATCACCAGTTTCTTGAGTAGGATAAATTCCTACGGCTGAAAGTGATTATATATGAGCCAAATAGGCAAAGCGAGACCACTCTGAATGATGTAGAATAAAGGATGTAATGTATGGGATAGACATTGCACAATTACAGAAGCTAATGAAGAATTGCATAAAAGATAGGCCTACAAATTACCAAAAGTGTTCACCAGCTTCAGCGGTACCTGGTACCCCCACATTGATTTTGGAGTTTCGCTTCCACTCCATCGCCTCAGACTGCCAACTCTCACACACAATTCCCGTTGGGGCACTTATATGATTATGCTTAAATTATTCTAAACTGGAGAATTATTTTAAAATTAAGAATTGGACCAATACTTCTACCATTTCAGAAAGTGGCATATGCACACGAACCAATGAACCCGAAGGAAGAAGTGCAAGTGACAGTGAAAGCTTTAACTAAAAATCAGATTCCAGGGATTGATGGATTACCAATGCAAATGTTCCCACAAGCCGATGAAACACTCACTGGAAGCTCTGGAAGCACTTATTTCCAGGAGAACAAGATCATACTTCATAATTTAAAATCTAGAAAAGTGTCCAGCTAGATTGTATATTTTCACGATACTATGCAGCTTCTATGCTGAGCAAATGAGCTGAAGCCCTGGACAGTATGAGGAAGAACACATATGACATCAGGATTCAAAGAGACATAAACATCTGGGAAGACACAAGCTGACTTGCTGAATGTGAATAGGCCATGCAGCCATGAGTAGGTATTGATTATATTTCAACATAAAAGATTCCCCACGGCTGGACTAATAAACACCATCATGGCAAACTGAGGAAAGCGTTAAATGGTCAAGAATATCATTTTACTTGGATTCACAATCAATGCCCAAGCAAGGGTTAGCCAAGAACTGAAATAACATATCCTACAAGCCAGTCTGCTGAAAATGACCTCTGTGAAGTGTGGAAGGCAGAGAGGCTTAAGGCGCACTCACCGAAGCCCTGGCATTTTCAGCTGCTTCCTATGCATGCCAGAAGAACACATTTGTTTGGGAAGAATACAGAATGTAAAATGTCTCTTCATACACTTTGGATACATTATCAGGAGGGGCCAGTCCCTAAAGAAGGCCATCATGCTTGGTAAAGTGCAGAGTCAGTGAGCCAGAGACTCTCAATGAGATGGCTACATCGATGTCTTTCAAACACAGGAAATGTCAGGATGACCCAAGACTCGGCAGTGTGTAGTTGTTGAGCCTGGTGTTGTTATGAGTCAGAACTGATCAACCGCAGCAACAACAACAGCAACACAAACAGAAAAACAAAAATTAGTTTAGGGATGTTTTATTTATTTATTTATTGTTATGTTTTCTTTTCTAACATTTTATTGAGGGCTCTTATAGATCTCGTAACAATCCATACATCAATTGTAGGAAGCATATTTGTGCATATGTTGCCATCATTATTTTCCAGACACTTATTTTCTATTGAACCCATGGTGGCAGCTCCTCTTCCCTCCCCCCCTTTGTGACCCCCTTGATAAATGGTAAATTATTATTATTTTCATATCTTATACCAATTGCTCTCTCTTTTTCTCCCACGGTTGCTGTTGTTCATCCCTCTGGGGTAGGGTGTGTGTGCTGTTATGTGCTGATCATCATAATCAGTTCCCCCTAGACAAAACAATAATGAGGAGACTTTCAATCCTATAAGGAGATCTTAGGTAGAAATGAGTCAAGGAAGCATGAGCTGCATTTTTTGGTGTGACGTCGTGGAACAAGATGGAGCAGGCCTGAAAAGAAAGAGTGGCAGGGAAATAGTTACCAGGCAGAGTCGCTGAAATTGCTGTTAGTGACCTTGACATTTGACCTGCTCCCTTGCCCCTCACTAGCGCTATAGTCATTATGAGGGCACCCTGATTATGGGTCAAGAAGACTCCTTGTACCACATTTTTTGCAGGAGAAAATGACTGTGGCAAAGTGGAGAAAATGTGGGGAGGGGAATAATGTTTGGTGCAATTTCTTATTTTGTAAACAAAACCCCCTTCCTTTCTATGAGAGCACCAGGGGACTCCCTTTGACACTTTTGTGGGAGAGTCCAGGTAAGCTCTTCCTATGTCCTTACTTCCCCTACTTAGATCAGCAGTATTTGGAATAGATTTCACTGTAATGAGTTCAGATTTCGTTTTTCACCATTACTGTAAGAGCACACCCCGGATTTCAGTGGGTTCTCTCTGAGAACGTTTCAGATTTGAACACTAAACAAATAAAGCTTTCGTCAAAGCTGCATTGACTTCCATTATGATAATGGATTTTTTTAATGAGAAAATGAGGCATAAGTAGAAACAGCACAGAAAACTGAAAAATTGGTCTTGGTTCTGCTAGCGGTCTTGTATGATTTTTAGTGGTTCTGTCACTTGGCTTTGGTAAGAGAATGGCATCGAGACGGTGGCTGACATCACCAGACTTCACAAGTGGTGAGGAGAGTCCAGTTCGTCGGTGCCAGGCTGAGTCCTGCGAGCCTGAGGTCAGGCATGCTTCCACCCTCCAAGCTTCTTTCTCAATTCTGACACCAACGATCCTTCCCTCAGCCCTCTGTTCTTCGGGGTTTGATAATTCATAGACAAAACCACACAGATCTCACAGAGGTCCTTACTAGGGAAGTTCAAAGAATTTTTTTATGTTTACTTGTGGTGTTTTATTGGCTGTGCATAGACATTGGACTGTGGGCTCATAAAAACTATGGATGACACTGACAAGAATGGGAATTTCAGAGCCCTTTTGTGGTTGGCATAAGAACCTGTACATAGATAAGAGATAGTCTTTTATTATAACAGAATAAGGGAATTTTGCATGGTTTGAAATTAGCAATGGAATGCATCAAGTTTGTATGCTTTCTTTTTTTTTTACATTTTATTAGGGATTCATACAACTCTTATCACAATCCATACATATACATACATCAATTGTAAAAAGCACATCTGTACATTATTTGCCCTAATCATTTTCAAAGCATTTGCTATGCACTTAAGCCCTTTGCATCAAGTCCTCTTTTTCCCCTCCCTCCCCACTCTCCGCTCCCTCATGAGCCCTTGATAATTTATAAATTATTATTTTGTCTGGGAGCTGGAGGCACAGGGAATCCAGGGTGGATGATACCTTTAGGACCATTGGTGTGAGGGGCAATACTGGGAGGGTAGAGGGTGAGTGGGTTGGAAAGAGGGAACCAATTACAAGGATCTACCCGTGACCTCCTCCCTGGGGGACAGACAACAGAAAAGGGGGTGAAGGGAGATGCCAGATAGGGCAAGATATGTCAAAGGATTTTTAACATCAGGATTTAACTTTCAAGCTCAGAGATGCTCAGCATACCACTCTTGGGTCCTGAAAGCCTCTCCTCTGCAATGTCCACAGGCATGTCTCTTTCTCTGGTCTTTGACTTTCAGCCCACTTGACCCCTGCCATACTTGTGGCAACAGTAAAAACCCTTTTAGTACTCTGACAGATGGCCAAACCTCGGGCTCTCAGCTCTATCTTCCTCGGTCAGCAAACTTGTCTCCACAAGAAATGGTCCAGAGGTATTCTACCACACAAGCGAGTTTTCTGCCTGAAGGCAATGCACTTTTACACAGCTTTGGCTTTTAGTTCTATCTCTGCTGCTCCTGTGCCACTTCTCTGCCACATCTTTCTGTCCCTGCATCAAGGGGACACATGCGCATGGATCTCAGAGTCCAAAGGACTGCTCCAGCTCTAGCTTCCTGTCTTCACCATATCCGCACCTGTCCAGCCCGACTTCGTACTTCTGAGATGGCTTGTTATTTCTTGACTAGCAGAATGGCAAAATTGGCTAGTTCTCACATTAGAGTTCCAAGTTTTCAAAACCCGACTAACCTTGTGAAAAATCACCCAGAAACGAATGATAGAATCTTTCTGACAGTAATTCAAGGTGCTCTCAGGAGTATATCGACAGGAGCTGCCAATATTTCCAGCCAGATTCAGAAGGGAACATGGAATGAATGATATCATTGCTGACATCAGATGGATTTTGACTGAACACCGAAAATATTAGAAAGATGTTAACTTGTAATTTCTTGACTATGCAAAGATATTTGACTATGGAGATCATGATAAACTATGTATAACATTGCAAGAATTTGAATCCCAAAACATTTCATTGTGCTCAATGTAGAAGCTATACACAGACTAAGAGGCATTCATTCTAGAAGAATAAGGGACTAGTTGCTAATTTAAAATCTCCAAAGGTGTACCTCAGGGTCAAATCCTTTCACCATACTTATTTAGCTGTGTGCTGACCAAATAAGCTGAAAAGCTAGATTATTTTAAGAGGCTTTAGAAATGGTTAAAGGCTCATTAATCCCCGGTTACATGCAATGTTATTTATTAAGACACGTCTAGTCATAGTCTTTGAAATTTATACCAAATGACTTTTTCTGATGGGTTTGCACAAGAAGGAGGGGGAAGATACTGATAGGATTATATGATATACTTGTGAGACATGATCTACAGGATTAATTGTGTTTCCCAAACTTCTGGTTATAAAATGAGCCATCTCAGAAGAAAGAAGGGAGGCATTTACTACTATGAAGTGAGAAGGCTCATGAATGGATTATGGCCTTTAGTCCCCAAGATCCCTGAAAATGGAACCTCCTTGATCTAGAAACAGTTATCACCCCAGAGGAAAGGCAGAGGAGCAGCAGCAGCAGCAGGAGTCAGAGAAGGAAACAACTGTGGACTTCCCAGCCCACAGAGCAAGTAAAGGAGAGGTCTTCAGACAGGAGGCTGTGCCATGGGGTGCATCCAGAGTTTTAATGGAAGGAGCTAGGCTTGCTTGCCGAATACTTTTGGGCTGAGGCTTATGATGATTTGGGGCACACTCTGGGCATTTATGGGCTTCCCCCAAGGAGCTTGTAACATTGGAAGACATGGTCATGTTCAAAGGGCCATGTGGCTGAGAGACCAAGAACCCGAGAGGACACCCATAAATCATAGAAAGATACAGCTGTATTGAATGAGCATTTGGTCATCCTCTGAGATGATTGGCCCCTAACTGAGAGATGGAATTACATGTAATCACAGAAGAATGTTGGTTAATTTCAGAAAAAAAGCATATATATATATATATATATATATATATCATTCAAACCAAAACAGAACCAAAAAACCACTGCAATTGGGTTGATTCCTCATCATAGACCAATAGAAATGCTCCATAGAGTCTCTGAGACTAAATTTTTATGAAAGCAGAGATGCTTCACTTTCTCCCAAGGAGTGATTGGTAGTTTAGAACTTTCAATCTTGTGGTTCTATGCCTAGTACTTACAGTGCCACCTTTAATTCAGATCAAGAGATAAGTTTTCTATGTTGCAAATTAGTTGAGTTTCTGTATTTTTATTTAAGTGTTGCTCTGTGTGTGTCAATGAAAAACCAGCCAATGACAGCTCATGATGTACCCAGGTGGATTAGAGTTGAACTGTGTTACACAAGGTTTTTGATGGTTAATTTCTTGGTAGATTGCTTCGTCCATGTAGATTTAGATGGCCACTGTGTGGAAAGATTTCTTTTAAGACCACAGACCCTCTAATTTCTGTTATCCAGGCACCATCGAGTTTCTTCACCATGCTTTGCTATAGCACCCATGTCTTCAGTGATCTTTTCGTGAGAGCATGCATCAAGCAAGGTCATGTCATAGAATGAATTGTTCTTAGGTTGAGCTATGGGCTAGAATACATTGTATTCCCAAAATTCATTCTGCATATGCCTTATTTATATATGCCTCTGCTTCACCTTAGAGGTACCATTGTCATTTTATGTTAGAGAACTTCATCAATCATCCCCCTGGGGTGTTACTTCCACTACCATCATGTGAATACTGACTGTGTTAGTCTGGGTAGACTAGAGAAACTAATCTATGGACACACATATGTGTATAAGAAAGCGTTTTATATACAAGAGGAATTGACATTGAGAAAACATCCCAGCTCAGTCCAGATCAGGTCCATAAGTCCGATATTAGCCCATATATCCGATATCAATCTATAAAGTCCTCTTCAGACTCATGAAACACATGCAATGACGCTGAATGTAAAAGATCACAGGCCAGTGGGTAGAAAGTCTTTGGATCCAGTGTCATTGGAAACATCTCAGGGCTGGCAAGGGCCTCTGCATCAGGATGGGTCCATGGCTTGTCAGCTTCTATGTCTCCCAGGGAGTGGCAGAGAGAGAGGTAGATGTGTCTTCTGCCTCCAAGGAAGAAGTACCAGATTTCCCAGAATTCTCAGAAGAAGGCCATGCCCCCATAGAAGTCAAACTGGCTTTCTCCAGTTTGACAGTTTAGACTCCACTCCCACATTCTTAATCCTTAAATTGACACCAGATTAGGCGACTACCACACTGATTTATAGAAACTCTCCAGGGAAACGTAGAACTGCAGCTGTGAGTCAGTAAGCACTGACATCTTCCCAGGAGGAGAAACCCTCAGCCATCTCCTGCAGAGTTGGATGGTGCTTTCAAACTTCTGACCTTGCAATTAACAATTAGAAGTCAGCGTGTTATAAGTCAGCAATAATCTTCTAACACATGAATATATTGTTATCAAAAATTTCCCCCGTAACTTGCAGAGTTGGTTTTTATTTGGTGCTTAATACTTGTTAATTTGAATACATCATATATCTGTGCTGTACTAATTAATTTTCATGTATGTGTTAGTAATAATTTGGTAGATTTTTCAAATGGTAATTTAATTAAATTTTAAAATGTTCTTGTGATTCTGAGAAGTATAAAGTATTTAAATGATTATTTTTGAAGGTTTGGAAATAGAGATTTGATGTAATTTAAATCAACTGAAGATGCCTAAGTATTCTAAAAATGAGTGCTGTTTCAATTTGCTCAAATTTTCTTTCTCCTGTTTCCACTCTTTTGTTTTAACTGAAAAAGGTAATAATAAAAAAAAACCTTCAGCATTTTAAAAGACAAGATTTAACTTTTAAAAATCTAACTTAAGTTTGCCTTCCTATTTCTTTCAAATCCAAGATATAAGGTTTGCTGTGACCATTTAAAACAAATTAATATTCTAGCACATGTAATGCCATTAAAAACAGCTTGGCATTTAAACAAAAAAGTTCCCCTTTAGGAACCTTATTTAAAAGTCAAATTAAGACCAGGGGAGGAGAGCATATGGACCAGGGAAGAACAGCCGCATGTGGAGAAGGGAGGCTCAACAATATTGTAGGGAACCCACGTTGGGAAGAAACCCAGTTCTATGCCTGGTTAGATACTTTTGAGTTAGTTTCCACCCAACCCTGGCTGAACCATGCCATGGACTGAGCACGATGATGACTTAGCTGCTGGCCTTGTGGGGAAGATGGCATCTCTCATATGCCACACCAGAAAGATCCAACATGTCCAACATGGAAACACCACTGAATAAACTGGGCCCTCCCTCAGAATCCCCTATAACCCTTAGCCTGAAGACTGAAATTCCCTGAAGATAGAAAAAACAAATCATGGCCACGCCAAGACTGTGGAATGAGTGGTCATTGACATTGATTAGGATCCCTGGCTTAGCAGGCGTCAAATGCAAAGGACTCAGAACCACCATATATTTACTCTCACTACTGTCCTTGCATTATTATTACATATATTAATCTACAGGCAAGATCAGCCCTATGGTCACTGTAAATGGAACTTAATCATTTAAGAAGTCAATCTGTACAAAGCAACAATTCATGGATTGCAGTTCCCAGCTGGACTATACTTGCATTACCTCCTTTTCTCAACAGCACTTTAATTCTATGATGTTGAATAAATTATTGATTTTATTAATTGAGACAGTTAAGGTTTATTGTGCCAACCTGGCTGATTTACACATGTGAGATTAATTGAAGGGCAGAGTGATAAATAGCTCAGTGAGCCTCACCCTTCTAGTTCTCAGCTCTCTTGCTTTCTGATAATCAGATCCGGGTGCTGCTGCCTTAGCCAATTCCCTGCTTCAGCTAGCAAGGCTCATTTCCTGCAAGACATCCCTGAGGAGAAGTGACATGAACCTACCCTGATGCAACCCTAGGACTGGAGCAGCCATGTGGAGAAAACTGACAGCGCCGAGATGCTTACACGTCCACTGATTCGGGTTTCCTCCTGCAGTAAGCATCATTGTATATGTTTTGTGAGATTGAGGAGGACTTTTTAGATTGGTGTGTTGGACATATGGGCTAATGTTGGATTTATGGGCTTGGGCAGCGCTGGGTTGGGATGCTTTCTTAATGTACACTTACCCTTTCTATAAAGCTCTTTCTTATACATGAGCTTCTGTGGATTTGTTTCCCTAGTTTACCTAGACTAACACCTTAAGGTACCTTGGGAGTGGGGTACTGGAGAAAAAATCATAAGATGGAGTGTAGATGTTTGTTTGACCTCTCCCTCATGGTAGATTTTTTCTTTGTTAGCGAGAGGTCAGATAGAACCACGCTGTTTACTTGGTTGTTTCTGGGAAAAATATAGGAAGTATGAAAATAGAAAGCTGGTAAGCCCACTTGCTTTCAGCCATTAAAATTTGATCTTTAGATGGGCTTAGGCCATGCCTGCAAAGAAAGCTTTGAAAAGATATGCCCACCCAGTGCTTTGGAGTACTCACGAACCAATAGTCAGAAGCTAGAAAAAATCTGGAACCGTGAAGAAAACTTTGCTCTCAGACTGAATGTTAAAGGGAGCCTGAGAGCAGGCTGAAATGCTTGCTAGGTGACCACCTGGATCCACTTGTTGAGTGGAAGTGGGAGAAAGGCAGCAATAAAAAGATGGGCTGAGGTTGGCCACTGACACCTATGGACTTGGTTTACAGGAAAAAGAGAAGACGAGAGTGGGTTGACTGGTCTAAAGTTCATGACCTAGCACATGGTGGCTAGATTTATTGAGTATTTATGAGAACTCATGGTCTAAAAGCAAGGCGACCAATGGGTACCCTGGAGAGGCTGAGTGAGGCAGCCCACATGGAATTGAGCAGAACCTGACCAGTTGAAGAGATTTTTGAGCCTGAGAACTAGTGCCTATTGTTGCTGACTTTATGGATGGCCTGTCCGGATATGACTTTGCTTATGGAAGTGGACTTCACAGGGTTCCAACTGGAATAAAGATTCTTCATGTTGAAACATATGATTGTCTCCTCAGAGCACTGGGTTGATGTAAGCAGGCAGTATAGAAATTGGATACCCAAAATTGGGAGGGAATGCATGAAGTGGTTGGCTTACAAACCTTCATATATGGGGGAAATATATGGATAGGACTATAGAATTAAGGTGAAGGTTTTATTTAACTGCAATTGTTAAGCTAAAGAGTTATGTACAGGTTCTAAGTTGGCATGGGGCAGATTGAGATAGTTAAGATTTATTGCATCAACCTGGCTGATAAGCACATGTGAGATTAATTGAAGGGCGGAGAGATAAATAGCTTGGTGAGTCTCACCCTTCTAGTTCTCAGGTCTTTTTCTTTCTGATGGTTGGACCAGGGTGCAACTGCTTTAGCCAGTTAGTTCCCTGCTTCAGCTGACAAGGCTCATTTCCTGCAAGATTTCCCTGAGGAGAAGCCACGCCACACATACCTACCCTGATGCAGGTATGGGTGCTGGAGCAGCCATGTGGAGACCCTTGCCAGTGCTGAGATACTTACGCACTGATTCGGGATTCCTCCTGCAGTCAACATCATTGCATATATTTTGTGAGATTGAGGAGGGCTTCGTAGATTGGTGTAGGACATATGGACTAATGTTGGACTTACGGGTTTGGGCAGCGCTGGGTTGGGATCCTTTCTTAATGTACACTTGCCCTTTCTATAAAACTCTTTCTTACACATATGAGTTTCTGTGGATTTGTTTCCCTAGTTTCCCTAGACTAACACAGTAATGGAATTACCTTTACCCTAGGGATTGAGTTATACCTTATACCCCAAGGCATATTGCCCAGAGTATAAGGTATTTTGATAATGGTTTATTTCATCATAAAATAATAATGACTGCTAAAGTAAACCAGAGTGGTACATAACCCATTGACAGATAGATTTTGGGGTCTCATTTAAGTCTAGCCCCAATCCAAGAAGAGTTAGTTCTTTTAACATGGCCCTGCTAAATACTTGCCTTCATGAAGTGATCACTCAAAATACAGATGCTACAGCAAAGTATGGTGAAGAAAGAAGATGGTGCCTGGCTATCAATTGGAATAGTGTCTGGGGTCATAAAGACTTCAAACAAACTTCCATCTAAATACACATGGAAGAAGCACACCAGCCTGTGTGATGCAAAGATGAGAAATAATAATTTCCAAGTGTGGTGAAGGAAAAGGTTATCAGAGCTTAAATTGTGAACACCCAATTTGTCAAAGGCTATGGAGGATAGTGGGAGCCCAAATCCACCTGCAGAATATCTATTCAGAGTAAGCTTCTGGAAGACCCCACCCTGGCCACAACCTTGCTCTCATACAGAGATTATGGTAAACTTGATTATGATGAAACTACAGTGTAATATGATACCTGATCAGTTTACCTTTCTCTGGACCCATGCCGAATTTTATCTATGTTGAAATATTTCACCATTTTTCTACAACATAAAATTTTCCCTCTGCCTTTTAATTTTAATTAATTAATTTTTCACTATCTTTGTATCTGTCTCACTTTATGAAACACAGAAGGAGTGGATGCATGGAGACAATAACTGACATTTTGGTTTATCCAGCATGGGTGTAGTGCAGAAGAATGAGGGAAAAGATAAATGTGAGAGTAAGGGGAGTGCCCTGCAAGTGATTGTGATGATGCATGTACAACTCTTTTAAAAAATGACTTACCTCTGGAAGTGTACGATATGTGAATTTTATATTAATAAAATCATTAGGGGGAAGTTCCCCTTTATAAGATGGACAGTTTTATTCTTTTTTTAGTACTCAGAAGGGATAACTATATGAGACTGTTATATATTGTAAAGAGAATTGAGTTTTTAACTGCTGTACAGTTTGTATGAAAAAATACTTATCTTTGAGAAAATTTCTTTTGTTTTTATGAAAGGATAAATTCTAAAAGTGTTTATATTATTTTCTAGATTTAAGAATATGTTGCACAAGAGGTGAAGTCTTAGATACTTATCTATAAGATTACAGGAGTCTTTTTCTAATAAAAATGTGTTTGAGTTAGTTTATATATATTTACATATTTAAAAATGAAATGGAGATTTACATTAATACTTTGACAACCAATATAGAAAACAAAGAACAATTTCATTAAATTGTTTAGACAGTACATATTCTATATCACTTTATCTTCTTGGCTTACATATATATTACTTTCCTGTTATAGGAAATCATGATTTTTTATAAGACTAGCATATGTATACCATATATGTTTCATACATGGATTTATTACCTAGATAGTATGTACAATTCATAACAGAGTGTATCTAAATTATGACAAGTGGGTCATAGTGAAGAATTGGTAGTTGAGTAGTAGAATTCTCACTTTCCATGTGGGAAATCCAGGTTTGATTCTCGTTCCCGGCCACCATTCATCTGTCAATGGAGGCTTGTCTGTTGCTATGATACTGAACATCTTTCACTAACACTTCCAGGCTAAGACAGATGCAGAAGAATGTCCTCACTATTAATTTTTAAAGATCAGTTAATGAAACCCCTGTGGAACACAACAACCTAAGCCAAAAACTATCATGAGAAGAGGTATGATTAGGCAGCACTTATTCTATTATATACAGGGTTGTCATGAGTACAGGTCAACATGGCTGCTCACAACAACAGAATAATTCAAAACCATAGCTACACATAGAAAGTAGAACCAAAATTCTGCTGTAGGACAATAGATTATGACATGAACAGTTTTAGAATGAGAGATATTCTTGGTCAAATGAAACTACATTTCTTCCTATCTTTGTTTTGATAGTGTTTTAGCCTGGGTTGACTAGAGAAACAAATTCATAGATACTCTTATATGATTAAGAAGTAATTATATCAAGAAGTATCTATGTATCAATAAAACATCCCAGCCCAGTCCAGATCAAGTCCATAAGTTCAATATTAGCCCTTAAGGTCTGATATTAGCTCATGAATTCCTCTTCAGACTCTCACAGCACATGCAGTGATGCTGAGTTTAGGAAGATCACAGGCTCATGGGTGGAGTGTCCTGTGGATCCAGTGATAATGGACACCTCTCCAGGGCTCTGCATGCCATTATTGTGGCTACATGTTAGATTCATCAGAATGTGAAGGAGAGAGACAGAGAGAGAGACAGAGAAAGAGACCTTCCTCTTCTGATGGCAAAATCAAGAGAGAAATTCCCAGAATCCTCATGAGAAGGCCAAGCCCACAAGGAGGGATCAATCAGGCTGTGACCTGATTGGCAGACTAGACTCCACCCCTTCATTTGATCAAGTTGACATAGAATTCTCTAACTACCACAGACAGTTTCCATCGGGACACTTTGTTCTCTAAGAGGAGATTAAACTCATTATTTTCATGAATCTTTGAAGGAATTTATAAAAGACTTCAAATGGGACGTGTTTAACTATACCTTTTCATTTTTCTGTGATTTCATAAAGACAGAGACATCAGAAAAAAACTATCAGACTGAGAATCTTAGCAAAGAGATTGTGTTTATGAAGGTAGACAATAGTGAACCATAAGATTGCCATGTATTTCTATGGCCTCATTCTTCATTTTCTGAAACCCAATTTCAAGTCAAATTAAGTGGATCTAATCACCATGTAAATTGCTTGATTACTTCCTGGAGGCATTGCAGAAGCGCTGGTATTCATATGTACACATGTCAAGGTTTTCCACAATCTGTCCATTTAGGGAACATAATACAATAGGCCAAATCAAATACATGATTATACCTCGATGGCAGTTTTATACCAATATAGCAAGTGATCTCCAAGACCCGCCACTGGTGTCCTAGTTTTAAGCTACAGTAAAATTTACATTTGTTCGGAATTTTATTTGGATTTAAGGTTGAACTCTTTCACTTCCTCGGTTCAATGTTGTTAGGTGCTGCCCGGTCAGTTCTGACTCATTGAAATCCTATGTCCAACAGAAATATGGTAAATATTGCCTAGTCCTGACCATCTTCACAATTGTTCTTATGTTTGAGACCATTGTTATAGCTTCTGTGTCCATCCATCTTGTTGAAGGTCTTCTTCTCCTTAGCTGCCCCTCTACTTTACCCAGCATGCTGGCCTTCTTCAGGGACTGGTTTCCCCTGGCAACATGTCCAAAGTATGTGAGATGAAGTTATGTCATACTTGCCTGTAAGCCGCAGTCTGGTTTAGTCTTTAAGTTTTATAGATTCAAAATTTTGGTGGAGGAAATGAGAAAAGGGACAAAGGTAAGAAAAAGAAGGGGACTCAAAATTAGAGTGTACTAAAAGAGAAAGAGGCAGATGGTAAAATGTGTCATTCACAATGATTTAGGATGTTAGACCCCTAAGGTCCTAACTCTAAAGGCCAGCCTCAGGAAGCCATCCACACCAGCAGGAAGTTCCTGTTAGAAGGAGGATGGTCTGTCAGGCACAGCTTGTTATTTTCAATAAAATAATTATCCTTCAGATTCTCCCGCTAAATCCTGTTATTTGGTGAAATGTTCTCTCAGTCTGAAATAAAAATATAAATCACTGACACACAAGATGATATTTTTCAACTGTTTTATGTGTTTGTCTTCAATTTACCTCATTAACTCATTACTCTAAATTATAAGTTTTTTCCTCCACCAAATGTTAAAATATTTCAGGAATCCAGGTTTTTGCTTTCTTTTCTTTTTTTACCCTTTTGCTCTTGTTTTAAACAGTGAATTCTGGGTCATAATTTCTCCAAATATTTGGTTTGGTAGTGTTTGAATTTATTTACTTTTAGAAATTTCATGTTCTTAATTTAATTTTAGCAAATGGAATATTTTTTAGTGCATGATGGACCAACTGCCTCAAAGTTGGTGTTTTCTTTTCTAGTTGACCCTTTTCCTCTAAGAATTTTGCTATAATTAAATATCCAGAGGAGACTCACACATTTATCTATGCCAAAGAATTTGGAAGACGGCTACTTGGCCAACTGACTAGAAGAGATCCATATCTCATACATCATATGCCAGTAGGATCTTCCAACAATGGCTGCACCAGTACATGGGCACGGAGCTTCCAGAAGTTCAGGCTGGATTCACAAGAGGGCATCGAATAAAGGACATCCTTGCTGATGTCAGATGGATATTGACTCAAGGCAGAGAACACCAGAAAGAGGTTTATCAGGATAACTATGAGGAGCCTTGAGAAAAGCGTGAATTCCAGAGCACCAAATTGTGCTCCAGCAGACTTCACACACAGGTAAAGGGGCAGCCATGCCAACAGAACCAGGAATACTGCATGGTTTAAACCAGGACAGGTGTGTCAGGGTTGTGTTCGCTCACCACACTTATTCATTATGTATGCTTAGCAACTAACCAGAAAACCTAGGTTACACAAAGAATGTGACATCACGACCAGAGGCAGTCTTATTAGTAATCTTCAATATGAAGATACCACAACCTTGTGTGCTGAAAATGAGAAGGACATGAAGCACTTTGGGATGAAGATCAAGGATTGCAGCCTTCTATATGAATTACAACTCAATGTGAAGAAGAAAAAAATCTTCACAACTGGACTAATAGATAACATCATGATAAACAGAAAAGGCTGAAGTTATCAACGATTTTGTTCTACTTGAATCCAAAATCAATGCTCATGGAAGCAACAGTCGAGAGATTGAAAAAGTGAGTCAGATTAGGTATAGCTGATACATAAAACCTCTCTAGAGTACTGGAAAGCAAAGATATTACTTTGAGGACTAAGGTGGCATTTTCCTATTGGCCCATATGCATGTGAAAGTTGGACATTGGATAAAGAAGAAAGAAGAAGAATGGATGCCTTGGAATTGTGGAGCAGGAGAAGCATGTTGAAAGTACTATGTATCGACTGCTAAACTGCTAAAAGAACAAATAAATTAGTCTTAGAAGAAATATGTCTAGAATGCTCCTTAGAGGCCAAGATGAAAAGGCTTAGTCATATATGATTGGGACCTTGTCAGGAGAGATGTCCCTATGGAAGTGCATCATGCTTGGTAAAGTAGAGGGGCAGTGAAAGAAAGGAAGACCCTTGAAGGGATGGACCGACACCATGGCTGCACCAGTGGGCTCAAGCACAGGAACAATGAGGAGGAGGAGGATGCAGAACTGGGCAGGGTTTGGTTCTGTTGTGCATAGGGTTGCTATTGGTCAGAAATGACCAATGGCACTCAACAGGCACAAGAGAGGAGACTAGGTCCCAGTAGATTTCTTTCAACACTATAAAATTAAAATAAATTTATTGCAATCAGGAAAGAACTAATTGGGTGAAGTAACTAAAATGGTTTGCTCATTCTGTATACTTCCAGTGAGGGGCAATTATTATCATTCTACTATTGTTTACATTGCTTCAAATCACTTCTATATATATTATCTCTTAAGTTTATGAAAGCAAATGAGGAAATATCATGGAAACCATGCTCTGGCTACCGGAAAGAAGAAGGAGAACCCACCACCATGTCTGCCAACAGTAGTTCCTATGAGACAGAGGCAAACGGACCTCCATCCGCCAACCTTCTTTAACTGTTGTAAGCAACATTCCATTTGCGACAGGAGCCATCTCGACTCACCCTGGATAACACCAGGACTCACCCTGCTGTCACTGGCCAGAAACCTATGGTATTCTCCTTAACCCACTCCCCTTCCTCCCCATGACAAGAAGTATGGTAACCCCATGCAATCTGGTGGCCCTTGAACCATCACTCCCATATGCATAGCTCTTGCCCGAGGTGAGGTGGGAAAGAAAGTACATTTTCAGAGAATGAGCACCGTTTGGACACTACCAGTGCATTTGGAAGCATGGCCTCATGTAAATTGAATGCCTCACTTCTGCCGTATGCCTTTAAATTCTGTTTGATCTGTGTTGTATGTTTATGTTATACATAAATACATATATATATATATATATATATATATATATATATATATATATATATATATATATATATATATATATATATATAATAGTAAAAGTTTGATGGTTTGGGACAAAAACTGTTTTAAATGTGTAAAACATGTTTTTAACTGTTCTACAAAGGAACCGTTTTCACAAATTTATTTATATGTGATCATAGGAACTTCTCAAACAATAGAATTAAGTGTTAATAGAGGTAGTAAACTTAATAGAGCAGAAAGATCACAGTGGAAATACGAGGTAAAAAAGGGCAAACTTTATTAGTTGAAGAATGTCATTCAAACCTGTGCTTGATTATATACTATACAATACATTAGATGGACAAATATTAATATACTAGAAAATCAGATGCTGCAAACCATTAGCGTATATTATTGTCCTGTGTCCAAACATCCGGTTATTAAGTACTCCTTTTGAATAAATGATGGCCCCAATACATGCTTATAGTACCACTTGACTATATATTAAAAACACAAAAGTTAAGAGTTCTGATGGATTGTTCAATCAGGAAAAGTGGATTCAATTGTATGCTTATATAAAACTCCTTGTAGTCTATGTTGAGCTATTAAATCTAATCAGAAATGAACTTTCTAAAAGATTTTCCTTTTGTAAATGAATATTTCAAGTGTTCTTTATAGCCTTAGGTTTCAGAACTATGCATTTCAGCTCAAGGAACATGTTTTATCTACAAGAAAATGGTTTTTCTTCAACCAAAAGGAAACATAACAGGAACAGGGATGACACAGTACTGTCTGTGGAAGGAACTTTACCTGACATGCAGATGCTTGATGCTTATGTGCAGTGTAGGGATGGAGTAGACTAATGAAATAGGATAGAATTGGGAAAAATTAAAATTTGAAATCAGTTTTATATTTCCTCATTCTATAAATCTGAGCTTACAGATACTATGCACTGCAAATAAATATAACACTCTTAGTTGTACTTTTGGATTCTTAACTATTTATCCAATTGGACAAAAATTGTATCCAGCTGAAATATATGAAGAAGAATGTAACATTAGGATGAGAGGAAGGCTTATTAACAGCATGCAATATGAATGTATGATATAACATGGCTTGCTGATCGTGAGGAGTTGAGGCACTTGATGAAAATTAAGGATTGCTATCTTAAGTGTGGATTACAACTCAACGGGGGGAAAGAAAAACAATAGGTAACTTCATGATAATTGGAAAAAAGATAAAAGTTGTCAAGGATATTGTCTTGGATCCTTGATCAATATTCATGGAAGCAGAAGTCAAGAGATCAAAAGACATATTGTATTGGGTAAATCTACTGCACGGGATCTCTTTAAAATGTTGGGGGGAAAATAAGAGGACCTGATGCAAAGGGCTTAACTGGAGAGCAAATGCTTTGAAAATGATTAGGGCAAAGAATGTACAGATGCGCTTTATACAATTGATGTATGTATATGTATGGATTGTGATAAGAGTTGTATGAGCCCCTAATAAAAGTTTTAAAAAAATGCTGAAAAGCAAAAACCATAATGGTAAGGGAAGGAAATATTATAGAACTAGAGTATAATTATTTATTTCATCAGTGCTATGCTGTACCCTCATCCTTCTATGAGGGGCTGTCCAATTAATTATCTTACAGGTGGGTTTGGGGTTTTCACTCCTTCACATCAATTTATTTGCTTGTTTTTACATTTCTGATATCTACTCCCATCAACACCTCATGGTCACAATTGCTTGTTGTAAGAGCTGCCTAGTTCCATTTGTATCATTAAGGTGGTTCAATGCAGAAAGCCAGGACAGATAACTGATAGCAGTGCTGACTGTATAATCCCATTGAGGGGAACGAACAACAGAATTGTAGGTGAATGGATATATTGAATGATGTAATATACAGAAAAAACAATAACAATAAGATATAATGAGAAGAGTTCCTGGGGGTAGGGTTAGGGTGGGGGGGAGAGGGGAGAAAGGGGAGCTAATATCAAGGAGTTCAACGATAAAAAGTTTTCAAACTGATGAAGGCAGCAATTTTGCAATTATGTTTGATCTAATTGAATTATGAATTGTTGCAATATCTGTAAAAGCTTCCAATAAAATGTTTTTCAAAAATGTTGAAAAGTCAGGAAATGACTTTGAAGCCAAAGGCATGTCTGACTCAAGGTATAATATTGCCAGTTGCCACAGACGCATATGGAAGTTGGACGTTGAATGAGGAAGACTGAAGAATCGATGGGTGAGAACCATGGCGCTGACAAAGAATATTGAAAGGGAAAAACAACAGAAACGTGGGTGAAGAGAGAGCTGGCGGTGTAAGATATGAAAATAATGATAATTTATAATTTATCACAGGTTCCCAAGGGTGGAAGGCTGGGGGAGGAAGGGTAAAAAGAGGAGCTGATTCCTGCTCAGGGCAGACAATGCACAGAGAGAAAGAACCATAGGGACGGCCCCACCATGAGACATGAGGTCCCTCACGGAACTATGGTGCTGCAGGGGGCAACACTGGAGTCCCAGTGCGGGAATAATGCACAATCTGACCCCATTATGCCCTTAGTGAAAACTAAGGGCATGCAACAGAGAAGCAAGGAGAGCAAAGTGAGGAAATCCCCGGGGGAATACCAAAAATAGACTTTGGAGACAAAGTGTGGCACCCTATCAGACTTGACTGGACAACATTCCTGAGGCCAACAAACAGACCTTGCACTATTTATAGACGTTTCCATTTTTGTAAGTGGATTTTTTTTCGTTTTTTTTTTTAATTTTCTTGGTTTTGACTTACTTTGCTGTTTTATTTGGCTTTGGCTGGTCTTTGCACTTATTAATGTATCTGCATGTCTATCTAGATAAGATAGGTTGGATAAATAATTCAGAGATGAAAAGAATGGAACCAATGGTTACGGAGTGGGGGATATGGGAGATGAGAAGGGAGAAAGGAAGGGGGAGGGGAACCAACCCAGGGACAAGGGAACAACAAGTGAACTAAAATCAATGGAAAGAAGGGCATAGGATGCCTAGTGGGGCTTAATCAAGGGCAATGTAGCAGCAAGGAGTTACTAAACCTAACATGATGGTGGGACAAGAGGAAAGTAAAAGGAAATAGAGGAAATAACCAGGAGGCAAAGGACATTTACAGAGGTCTAAATACACTCATGTAATAAATATGTATATATAATGACAGAGGAATAGAACTATGTACTCATATCTATAATGGTAATTAAGTTTGTAGTTGGACATTGGGCCTTGAATCTACTCCCTCAACATAAGAACACTTTGTTCTAACAATCTGGTATTCTATCATGCTCACCTTCCCAACACGATCACTGGAGGCAAAATGGGTGCATAAGCAAATTTGGTTAAAAAAGCTGATGGTGCCTGGCTATCAAAAACTAAACATCTGGGCTCTTAAATGCTTGAAGATAAGCAAGCGACAATCTAGTGCAGAAGCAACAAAGCCCACATGGAAGAAGCCAACCAGCTTGTGTGGTCATGAGGTATTGATAGGATCAGGTTTCAAGCATCTAAGACCCAGAACAAAATCATATCCAATGTGAAAGGGGAGGGGGGGACATGGAGTGGAGACCCAATGTCCATCTGTAGACAGTTGACCATCCCTTCACAGAGAGATCACAGGGAAGAGATGAGCCAGTCAGGGTGCAGTAGAGCACTGATGAAACATACCTCTAGTTCTTTGGTGCTTCCTTCCCCCCCACTATCATGACCCTAATTCCGCCTTACTAATCAAATTAGACCATAACATGCACATTGCTACAGATAAGAGCTTGCAACACAGAGAAACCAGGATAAATAAATCTTTCAGGGCCAACAATGAGAGTAAAGATACCAGGAGTATTAGTGGAAGGTGGGGGGGGAGAAAGGGGAAATCGATCACAAGGATCAACCTATACCCCTAACCCAGGGGAACAAATAACAGAAAAGTGGGTGAGGGGCAACAGAAGATGATGTAACATATAAAAATAATAACCTATAATGTATCAAGGGTTTTGAAAATAATTATGGCAGCATATGTAGAAATGTGCTTGATAGAAAAAATGATTTATTTTTTTAAAAAGATTATAGGCTAGAATGGGGGAAAAAGTACCATGGACTGCTTAAAGGACAAATAAATCTATCTTAGAAGTACAGTGAAAATCAGACTTTATTCCATCTTGTGGACATGTTGTAAGGAGAAGCCAATCCCTGGAGGAGACCATGCAGTGAAAAAGAAGAAGGCCCTCAACACGATGGAATGCTACAGTGAATACAAAAATGAGCTCAAGCCCAGAGCCAATTGTGATGATGGTGCTTCTTTCCTTTGTGCATAGGGTTGCGATAGGTTGGAATGGGCTCGATGGTACTTAGCAACAACAACATCTATTTTATTGCATGTTGTTGAAGTGGTAGTTCATAGACTTCTTGCTTTCAGTGCGGGAGATTTAGTTATATTCCTAGACAGTAGGTGGCACATGCCATCACCATCCTCCTGTCAGTAGAGGCTTGCATTTCTGTGATGTTAAACAGCGCTGGCGGAGCTTCTTGACTGGTGTGCATCTTTGGTGGTCTACTTCTGAAAGTGAGCCCGTGAAGACCTCATGGCTCTCAGTATTCTGACCTGTAACAGATCATGGGGATGGGGCACAGACAGATACCTTCTCACTCCATTTTGCATGGGCTTCTGCAGTAGGATGGAGGCCAATTTGACTGTGTGATAGCTAACAACACACATTTTTTTCTTTCAGTTTTAAAATGTACACATTGCTTTCCCTTACATAAAATGCCATAGAATACCATCTGAATCAATTGATTTTCTTTGGTGGCGATTGATGTTAAATGCATTTAAGCATTCCTATTTCTGAATGCTTGAAGAATCGTACAGTCTCCCTGATGATTGTTGCGTTACATTCATTCAGCTAATGAAGAACCAAGCATGTAACCCATAGCTTCCTGAGTCACAAGAACAGAGGTACATCTTCTATAGTAGTGGTCTCAACCTGTGGGTCACAACTCCTTTGGGGGTCAAACAAGCCTTTCACAGGGGTCACCTGATTCATAACAGTAGCAAAATTACAGTGATGAAGTAGCAATGAAAGTAATGTTATGGTTGGGGGGTCATCACATCATGAGGATCTGTATTAAAGGGTCACAACATTATGAAGGTCGAGAACCACTGTTTTAGAGCATATCCATAAAGCAAGGGGAAGAAGACATAATCATGAAAATAGTCCTAGTTATGAGAGTAGTACAATATTTAGTGTCTAGTATTATATTTTTTATAATTATTCAACAAGAAGGATAGGTGTAACAGCCAATTTGACCCGTCTTCTCTCTAGAAACTTGCATCACAGGGCATTGCTCTCATTAGCTGTCAGTCCTGCCTCACTGTGACCCTACATACAAGGGAACAAATGACTGTCATCCTCACGATAGTTGCCGTGTCTGAGCCGACTGTAGCTGCCACTGTGAGATTTTGTCTCCTAGAGGGCTACCCCCTTTCACCGACCTTCTTCTTGTCCAAGATGATGTCCTTCTCCAGAGTCTGGGCCCTCCTGAGCCTCAATTCTAAGTAGCATTCTAGCTGTACTTCTTCCAAGACTGACCTGTCCATTTACCTTCAACTCCATTCTTCACCAACATTTCAACCAAAAGTGGGAAAAATCTGTAAATATGTCTGTTATTTCCCATTAGGAGGATGAGTTAAAAAATGTTGCTGCAAGATCATGGAAAATTATATTTAGCAATAATGTAAAAATGCAAAAGTAAAGTTCCTAGACAGAGCCTCCATTTAAGTCTACCCACATCTGAAGACAGTTTTTCCATCTCTGACCTTCCACCCCCCCCCCCAAAAAAAAAATTCTGAGCTCTTCTAACTATACAATGTCAAAGTGGCAGTTTGGGCAGCTTTAAGGGATTTATATCATGTTATGTGTAGATTTTATTTGAGTTTGAAGAATAAAAAGTAGACTGAAGGTGAAAGCTTGGGGCTGGAGGTTGGATGAGGTGAGATTTCCTGAGAAAATTCTCACAGGATAGCCATTGGAAAATGAGCAAATGAATGGTGATGATGGAAAACGTTTCCTTGGTACAACTTTTATGGACCTTTTTAAAAATAACCAAAGGGGTTTCCAATTTTCTTAAAACTATTTCCTAATCAGTCTCTGTTATCATCTAGTGTCCTTTGAGAACAAATTACCAATGTTCTCTATTTACTATGCCCTACACTAGTTGCTGTCACCTCCTGAGCTGACTTCTCTACCTTGAAGTCTACTTTCCTCCCGGATTCCCTTAAAGGCTCCTGAGCAAGACTAAGACAAATGCCTTACTGAGAAGACTTGTCTCCAGTCCACTAACCACAGGCACATGTTTCAATGCATTTATTTGAAATAAATGCATGTGTGCATGAACTAGAATTCTAGAAGCAATACTTCCTTACTTACTCTCATATTTATATACTAATGAAGTCTTAGAAAATTAATTTTCAAGGAAAGACATACTTATTTTCTGGCTTCCTATTCTCTGTTCTTCATAGATAAAGTAGAATAGAAACATTTCAAATACAAGGAACAGTAAAATTGTATAACATCTTTCCTGATATACATTTTTATGAGATTTAAAATCAGCACAAGTAAGAATAAATCATAGTAGATGGATGAAATAAATTGAAGTGATTTACTTTAAAACAAATTTATTAAATGTGTTGTTTTGCTTCTTCCACCCCCCCCCCCACAGAATAATATAGAGCTCAAGGGAAAAAATAAGAGTTAGTACAGAAAACTTCCTTATACTTCTTCAGCCCTTTTCCCCTACACTTTACTTTTTTTTAATTATGGTGTACACCTCCTGGTTGTCTTGTGCTGTGGTGGTGTCTGTGCTGTTGTGGTGCCAGGAGGTAAGTTACTGGTATTTCAAATATCTGCAGGGTCACCAAAATGAATAGATTTCAGTAGACCTTCCAGACTGAAAAACAGACTATCAAGAAGGAACAGGCTGTCCACTTGGGAGGAATTTCCCACCCAAAACCTTTTCGATGACATCAAAACATTGTCAGTTACTGAAAACCGAATGGGTAGAAGCAGAACATAGTCAGAGACAGTGCCAGAAGATGAGCCCCTCAGGGATTCACAAGGTGGCCCAGGAAGAGCTGCCTTTCAAAGCAGAGCCAACCATACGTTGTGGTTAGAGTAAAGTATTCCAGACCTTCATTTGCTGATGGGCACAAGTCAAATGAGAAGAAACAGATGCAAACACCAATTAATAATTGGAACTGGGAATGTCTGAAATATGAACCTAGCAAAATAAGAAGTCATGAATATTAAATGGATCACATAAAGATCAATATCCCAGGCATTAGTGAACTGAAATGAATCAGAAAATCATATGATTTCTTATGGCAAGAAAGACAGATTCAAGAGAAATGGTGCTGTGATCATCATCCAAAAGAACATTTTAAGATCTGTTTTGACGTAAAGTGCTGTCTGTTATAGGATAATATACATCTGAAAAGAAATTCAGTCAATAAAATTATTAATCAAATGTATGCACCTACCCGAAAGCTAGTGATGAAGAGAATGAAGAATTTTACCTATGTTGTCAGTCAGAAATTAATCAAACAAGTGATTGAGATACATTGATAACCATTGGCGATTGGAATAAAAAACATGGAAAGAGGAAGGAACAATTATTGGGAAAAATGGCCTTGGTGATAGAAATTATGCTGGAGATCATATGGTAGAATTTTGCAAGACAAATAACGTCTTCACCACAAATGCCAATCATTTATTTATACCTATATAAATTCATATTTATTTTATATTACTTTTTAAAAAATTGCTTAGATTGTTTCAGCTTTGGCCACTGGGGCCTCATTCATTTAACTTATAAAATTTCGACATATATTCACCAGTATTGTTTTTCTTTTTGTTTTTTAATTTGAAACCCTTCTAAAACTACTAAAAGAAGCTGATTCATAGCGACCCTGTAGGACAGGGTTGAGCTGCCCCTGGAGTTTCGCAAACTCTTCACCGGGGTAGAAAGTCCTGTCTTTCCAAGTCCTCGAAAAATACTATAGGGATATTTGTATTTAGTTTCTATATTCTTTACTAAATAATAGAGAAGTAACTTTTTACATCACTTATTTTTTAACTATTATCTAGGAACTATGGAATTATTTTCCAGAAGACATGACAATCTAGAGAGCATTGAAAATACATTTACTAAACATAAATAAGAATCCATTAAATATGTACAATAAAATATCCACTGCTCCATTAAAAATCTCAAAAGTGAAAGATGAGATTGGCACCTTAAGGTCAGACACCTTAAGGACCAGTTCTGCCTCGGGCGATAGAGGAATTATGAGTCCGAATGGACTCTTGGGCAGTGAGGTTTTGACTCTTGTTTTGGATCAATGTGCTAAAGGATGCCGAAGCTGTTGGTTCCCAAGCCACACTTTAAGGAACAAGGTTCTTGACGCCATACCTAATCTGATGCATTATACTCAATATACAAGAGACCTGCAAAAAGTGTATATAAAAATACATTTTGATTCCATTTTCCATGATCTTTTTGAAGTTGCCTTGTAAGGTACTTTGCAAAGACATAACATTTTTACATGAAAGTCTAATGAAAATATTACTTCACTTTTTCTAGATTCTATTATTACTGTAGTAAGATATTACAGTGAATGGTTGTTTATGCTTGTTTGAAGATGTTCTTTGGAGGGATCAGTAGCCGGAGAAGGGAATCATGTTTGGTGATGCAGCAAGTCCAGAACCTATGGGTGGAAGAATCTCACTCATATGAATTGATAGAGTAGCCACCACGAGGGCCTTGCACACGATGATTATTATGAGAATGGCAGGAGCAGGAACTGCTTAGTTTGATTGTACATAAGATTGCTTCGAGTCAGACTGACTTGTTATCCATTAACACAGGCTTGTGATACATGCACAACACTAATCAACCAGTGAAATTTCTGAATATGTTTAGTACATTAGTACATTTTTTGCCAAGATCATTGCCTAGAAGGTAGTGAAAAATCCTCTAGTTCTAAACATTCAAAATATTAAAATTTATTTAAAATTATAGCAAATGATTTTTATAGAAAAATGATATTAAGGCAGAGAAACATTGAAACTCGTATAAAGAAATAACTTTGAAAGAAAATTACGTATATACCTTATTTTGTTTATAATTATCATAGTTTACAATTATGTTTTTATTACTTTGCATTTAATAGTGGCTGGTGTAATTTATAGAGAACATAAAAATGATAATGATTCTTAAGAACTATGTTTTAACTTGATATTTGCACTTGAGGAAGATTTAGTATTGTCTAATTCAAAAAAGTTAGCATATGAAGCTATCTCTGAAAACTTGCCTCTATTGCCAGAATTTCCATTTATCGCCCTTGTCTTCACTGCACATCCCTTTGTAATATGGAAATAACCTTTACGATCAGGAATTGTCACATCTTTCACAAATATTTTCCCTTTTTATTGCTTGGGGAAAATGTGCCTTCAATGAAAAATTGCTACAAATATGCTACTACCAGTTGATTCTGATTACTGACCCATCTGTGTGTGTTAGAAGAAGACATGCACGTGTGTTAGAGGAGGACATGCACGTGTGTTACAGGACGTGCACGAGTGTTAGAGGAGGACGTGTGCACGTGTTAGAGGAGGACGTGTACGGGTGTTTGTTAGAGGAGGACGTGCACATGTGTTAGAGGAGGACGTGCACGTGTGATTGTTAGAGGATGACGTGCACATGTGTTAGAGGAGGACGTACGTCTGTGTTTGTTAGAGGAGGATGTGCACGTGTGTTAGAGGACAGTGCGTGTGTTTGTTAGAGGATGACGTGCACGTGTGTTAGAGGATGACGTGCATGTGTGTTAGAGGAGGATGTGCACATGCACGTGTGTTTGTTAGAGGAGGACGTGCACATGTGTTAGAGGAGGACATATGTGTGTGTTTGTTAGAGGACGACGTGTACGGGTGTTTGTTAGAGGAGGACGTGCATGTGTTAGAGGAGGACGTGGGCGCGTGTTATAGGAGGACGGGCACATGTGTTGAGGAGGATGTGTGCGCGTGTTAGAGGAGGACGTGCGCATGTGTTAGAGGAGGAGGTGGGCGCGTGTTATAGGAGGATGGGCACATATGTTAGAGGAGGGCATGCACATGTGTTAGAGGAGGATGTGTACGTGTGTTTGTTATGAGGACGTGCGCGTGTGTTTGTTAGAGGAGGATGTGCACGTGTGTTAGAGGACAGTGCGTGTTTGTTAGAGGATGACGTGCACGTGTGTTAGAGGAGGATGTGCACATGCACGTGTGTTTGTTAGAGGAGGACGTGCACATGTGTTAGAGGAGGACATATGTGTGTGTTTGTTAGAGGAGGACGTGCACATGTGTTAGAGGAGGACATATGTGTGTGTTTGTTAGAGGAGGACGTGTACGGGTGTTTGTTAGAGGAGGACGTGCACGTGTTAGAGGAGAACGTGCACGTGTGTTAGAGGGGGACGTGCACATGTGTTGAGGAGGATGTGTGCGCGTGTTAGAGGAGGACGTGCGTGTGTGTTATAGGAGGATGGGCATGTATGTTAGAGGAGGGCATGCACATGTGTTAGAGGAGGATGTGTACGTGTGTTTGTTATGACGCGCGTGTGTTTGTTAGAGGAGGATGTGCACATGTGTTTGTTAGAGGGGGCGTGCACATGTGTTAGAGGAGGATGTGCATGTGCACGTGTTTGAAGAGTAGGACTGCACGCGTGTTAGAGGAGGATGTGCACGTATTTGTTAGAGGATGTGCACGTGTGTTAGAGGAGGATGTGCACGTGTGTTAGAGGAGGGCAGTGCATGTGTTTGTTAGAGGAGGACGTGCACGTGTGTTAGAGGAAAACATGCACATGTGTTACAGGATGATGTGTGCGCATGTTAGAGGCGGATGTGCACATGTGTTAGTGGAGGATGTGCACATATTTGTTAAGAGGAGGGTGTACACGTGTGTTGGAGGAGGGCGTGTGCGTGTGTTAGAGGGGGATGGGCACGTATGTTACAGGAGGGCATGCACATGTGTTAGAGGAGGATGTGTACGCGTGTTTGTTAGAGGGGGCGTGCACGTGTGTTTGAGGAGGGTGTGCACGTGTTTGTTAGAGGAGGACGTGCATGTGTGTTAGAGGAAGACGTGCGCATGTGTTAGAGGAGGGCGTGCATGTGTGTTAGAGGAGGATGTGCACGTGTTTGTTAGAGGAGGACATGCATGTGTCTTAGAGGAGGACGTGCACATTTGTTAGAGGAGGACGTGCACGTGTGTTTGTTAGAGGAGGATGTGCACGTGTGTTAGAGGAGGGCAGTGCGTGTGTTTGTTAGAGGAGGACGTGCACGTGTGTTAGAGGAGGACGTGCACACGTGTTAGAGGAGGATGTGCATGTGCACTGTTTTTTAGAGGAGGATGTGCACGTGTGTTAGAGGAGGACAGTGCGTGTGTTTGTTAGAGGAGGACATGCACGTGTGTTAGAGGAGGATGTGCACGTGTTTGTTAGAGGATGGCATGCACATGTGTTAGAGGAGGACGTTTGCGTTTGTTAGAGGAGGATGTGCACGTGTGTTAGAGGAGGACGGTGCGTGTGTTAGAGGAGGATGTGCACGTGTGTGTTAGAGGAGGATGCGTACATGTTTGTTAGAGGAGGATGTGCACGTGTGTTTGTTAGAGGAGGATGTGCATATGTGTTAGAGGAGGGCAGTGCGTGTATTTGTTAGAGGAGGATGTGCACATGTGCTAGAGGAGGCCGTGCACATGTTTGAGGAGAACGTGCACATATTTGTTAAGAGGAGGATGTGCATGTTGTTAGAGGAGGACAGTGCGTGTGTTTCTTAGAGGATGACGTGCACATGTGTTAGAGGAGGACGTTCACATGTGTTTGTTAGAGGAGGATGTGCACGAGTGTTAGAGGAGGACAGTGCGTGTGTTAGAGGATGACATGCACATGTGTTAGAGGAGGACGTGCGTGTGTGCTTGTTAGAGGAGGATGTGCACATGTGTTAGAGGAGGGCAGTGCGTGTGTTTCTTAGAGGATGACATGCACATGTGTTAGAGGAGGACGTGCGTGTGTATTTGTTAGAGGAGGACGTGCACATGTGTTAGAGGAGGACGTGCACGTGTGTTAGAGGAGGACGTGCGCGTGTGTTGGAGGAGGACGTGTGCATGTGTTAGAGGAGGACATGCGTGTGTATTTGTTAGAGGAGGACGTGCACATGTGTTAGAGGAGGACGTGCACGTGTGTTAGAGGAGGACGTGCGCGTGTGTTGGAGGAGGACGTGCATATGTGTTAGAGGAGGACGTGCACGTGTGTCAGAGGAGGATGTGCACGTGCACGTGATTGTTAGAGGAGGATGTGCACATGTGCTAGTGGAGGATGTGCACATGTGTTAGAAGGGGACATGCACTTGTGTTAGAAGATGACGTGCACACAAATTTTTCAGGGCTTTGACTTTACAGAAATAGAGAGATCGGTGTTCCTTCTGAAGTTTCTCTTGGTGAATTTGAGTTGCCAACCTATTGGTTAGCAGCTGAGACTTTAACTATTTGTACCACCTAATCACTCTAAATTTACTAATAAGTAAAATGAATTTTATTATATTAATGTGCTATGTGTTTGAAAGATGGCCATGATAATGATGCTGTGTCTTTCTTCAATATTATTGTGAAAGTAGACATGTAGAACATTTGTCAATCCACCATTTTTGCATCTACAATTCTCTTCATATAGTATATATGTAACATTCATAAGGTATAACATGAAATATACAATATGGAGCAGATTCAAAAGTTTGGGGGAAATTGAAATTAAAAGGATGCTAGAATTTTTCCACAAACTTTTGAAATACAAATTTTCAAATATTTGTGGAAAATTCTATTGATAAATATATGCATATATACATAATTATATATATTATGGAAATGAATATGTATCAGTGAGTTAATTGATGAAGCTTATTGTGAATAATTTGCCATGATTCCTTTACTCACATTAAAAACAAAAACACAGCATTCCACTACTTTAGTTTAAAGTTTGTTTCTTTCAGTCCTGGAAATACAGACTAATTTCTCATCATATTAATTCCATTCATTAAACCTTTAGTATCTGACAATGTTTGGAAATTATGCATAAGTTTGCGGTGCTGGGGAAGAATATTGAAAGTACCATGCACTGCTAAAAGAACAAAACTATCTGTCTTGGAAGAAGTATGACCAGAGTGCTTCTTAGATGCAAGGACGGTGAAACTTCATTTAATATCCTTGGGACATGTAGTCAGGGGAGACCCGTCCGTGGAGAAGGACATCGAGTTTGGTAAAATAGAAGGGCAGTGAATGAGAGGGTGGCCCAAGGAGATGGTACTGTGGCCGGAACAATGGGTTTCCATGTAGGAACAGCTGTGAGGAGGGCTCTGGATCGGGCAGGGCTTCACTGTGTTGGGCACAGGGTCCCTATGCATGTGAACCAACTCGATGGCACCTAATAACAACAAAAACCATATCATACTGACCAACCTATCTTACATGAATATTCTTTCCTAGTGTCTAAGAGACGTTCCTGGGTCCCTGCTCTTGCTATTTGCTCTGATGGACACTCTGATAGATACTTATTTTGGAATATCAGATGCACTTTGGATCTCAGTCCAGCATGCAAACAATTGGCTAATGGTCAGAGTTTTGACTGTATTATATGCCCTTGGAGAGCAATTCTAACTTCAGGTATATTAGATGTTGGAAAATTTACTCAAACTATTTTTTTGTTCCTTCAAAACACTTAGATTTATTCTTACTTATTTCTCATTTTCTCAATTTAATTAATCTCAAGGGAACTTTACAAATAAAATATACTTTCAAAACAAAATATTTTCTCTCATAGGAATAACAGCTGCTTATTGCTTTTTTAGTAGAAATTTATTCCTAGAATATATGAATTTATATAGATATACCGTGTTTTAAGAAGGCACAAGTAGCTGATGCCTCTATTCTTGAGCATAAAGAAAATCGTGTGAAATCCTTGGTCATTTACTCCCTAATATGGGGTGGGGAGGGAAACTCTGAAAAAATATCCTTATCCAGGAATCAGTTTTTTAATCACATTATGAATGCATTTGCTCTAGGAAAACTTCCAGAAAAATGACCTATTCTTCTAAGACTGGATGTCTTAATTATATCTCGAGTTACTAGAAACCTAAATCTGTTGTACAGCAAGACATACAGCCAGAATGTCCAAAGGGAGGATGGTGAGACTTTGTCTCACATACTTTGGCACATTGTCAGGAGAAATCAGTCCCTGGAAAAGGACATCATGCTTGGTAAAGTAGAGGGACAGTGAAAGAGAGGAAGGCCCTCAGCAAGATGGGTTGATACAATAGTTGCAACGAGCTTAAACTTAATATCAAGATGGCACAGACTGGACAGGCTGTCGTTCTGTCATGCAAAAGTTCAGAATGGACTAGGAAGCACCTCACAACAAAGTGTGTTTATTGCTCTCCCTCAACACCCTACTCGTCCACTTGTTAATTCAGCAAATTTTGCTGATCTCCTTGCCAGGCATTGTATTGCCCTTGGGGATCCCCATGAATAGGCCAGGAATCCGCCAACAACCATAAAACCTTATGTCCTCAATATCCTTGATCACATATTCTTGCCCTTAATTGTGAATCATACTCTTCCTTCAGCAAGGAGCTCAGGACAGTTTTTTTCTATTGTGGTTTTCTGGACTATGCTTCTATGCCATGTAGCAGAATGATTTCAATATATGGATTCAAGGACATCCTTTTTCTGAACAGATACATCAGTGATGCCCCTCAGCAAAGAGAGGATGTGGTTATTCTGTTTCTGATTCTGTTGAAGAACAGAGGCGTTTAGTAGCTCAGTTTCATGGACAGAACTTGGATTTTAGAACTCTTTCTAATTCTGTCATTTACAATCTATGTGAACTTGGACAAGATTCTCTTTCAGCCTCTAGCATTGAGCAGATGTTAAATGAAAACAATCTCTGGATTTATTCAGAAATGGTATAGTGTTGTTATAGTAGAGAGTAACTATTATTATCACATATAACTGTAAGATAACTTTAAGATGATTCATTAAACATTTTTCTATATGAATTAAGTCAGACCCAATTCTCCTCTCTAGGGTTATTAACTTGTATCAAATAACAACTTGTTTTTTTATTGGTCTAAACTATGAAGTATGTGTGAGTATAAAATTCATTTGAATATAAATTTGTAAACAAAAACTATAAAGAAAATAATGAAACCAAGTTTGATCTGTAAAGCTCTGCTTCAGAAACAGCACTTCAGAGACTTGAAAAAAATTTCCCTCAGTATATAACTCATTTCCATAAAGGGAACAGGAGATCATCAGGTGAAGAAAAAGGCTTTATTGGTTTGGATGAATTTTTCTCCAACATTTTCTTTCCTTGTCTATGAAGTCAGGATTGCCTTACACCTTTTAACCTCTGGCCTAACAGTCCATTTACCAATTGTGGTGCTCAGGCACGTTCTGTCATGAAGACAGGACTACACTACTTAGCAGAGACTGGTAACCTAACACTTCTGGAAATGCTTGCCAACACACATGTCAGAACCTCAAATGTTAGACTTATTTCTGAATGTATTTGACCTGCTAATTCAAAAAATGGCAGCAGTTTTCAAATATCAGCTCTAGTTTTGAAATATAGAACATATGCCAAACACCACTCTTCACTCTGCTCACCCATAAAAAATCAGGATCTTGTAATGTAATGTTAGCTAGCCTGCAGTAAAGGAAGTATATGTTGGCCTTGTAGTTTGTGTTGTACTAAATATTTATGTCAATTTATACTTCACATGGTATCCTTTGCCCCACAGATATATTTGAACAGTGCAAATAACATGAACCTGGAATTTTCCCCAAATATCACTTTACCAGAATAGCAGGCAGTTCCAATTTGTTACAGGTAGAAATAAGTGATTATACAATAAATAAAGATCCCTGATGGTGTAGTGGTTTATGCGTTTGACTGCTAACTCCAAGGCCAGTGATTTGAGTCCACCAGCCACTCTGTAAGAGGAAAATTAGACCTTTTGCTCCTATAAAGATTTACAGCCACAGAAACTCACAGGAGAAGCTCCACTCTCTCCTCTAGGGTCACTATGAGCCAAAATCAACTCACTGGTAGTGAATTTAGTACAATAGATATAGAGATGAAACTCTTCTGAATCCTGAAATGGGTCAGTCAGAGTTCAAACTCTTTTATTAAAATTTAAATGTTCCAGTGTTCTTTTTAAGATAGCAAACTTTTCTAGCTGTGCACAGAAACTCTTAGAAGTTTGAATTTTTTCTTATAAGAAGCTTGGGGTCAACCTCACCGCAAGACATTTAACATGAATTAGTCATTGACTTCTACATATTGAGATGAATTCTGAAATGCTTACTGCATAATTTGAAGAAGAAAATAATTCACTTCTTCAAAATATTCATGAAAATTACTATGAAGCCTTATAGTTTTGATGCTCTCAATTTCCCTCACCTCCCATATAGGTGTCTTTTCTATTTTCTTTTTTATATTCCCCTCTACTCAAACTGTGTTCTGGCTTTGCAGTATCCAGTTTGCAGTCTTTGAATCGATTGCACATCCTCTCATATAAAAAAGAAAATTGTGGTGCCATCTAATTGATTCCAATTCATAATGATCCTATAAGACAGAGAAAAACTGACAGCTCAATGCATAGCCAGCTGGCTTCCATGGGTCCATAGGGAGCTTCCCTTTATACCTAATTATTTTTCAAATATATTTTTTTAACATTTTTGGTCTTATCCTGTAACGTGTGGTTCTGAATTCCTTTAATATTTAAAACTAGGGTGGTAAGTTAATAAATTAGTATACTAGTTGAAAATATACCATATGGTGGAATGAGCACCATATGTAGGAAACTGGAGCTGACACAGGCTATGCAAGACAATGTCTTGAGTCTGCACCCCAGAGGTCCCCAGAAATAGGACAAAAGCCAAACACCAAGAAGAATATTTTGGTTGGACTGTGACATTAATGTATTTGAAAATTTCAAATTAAAAAAATTTTTTTACACACTGAGACATTTTTTGAACTATTTTAGAGTCGAGACTCCGCGAGATGTTGACAAATGTAAGTTGAATTATTGCTACAAAATCATAGAACTTTTATTAAACAAAAATATCAAAGCTATTGTTTCTAGACATATCCTCTATCTCTGTCTATACACTTAGCAAGGTGCTATTTTTAACTCTCTAACTCTTTCACAGGTAATGCTTAGCATCCTTGGGTGATTCTGAGAGTGCTCGCTTTCAGGTAGGAGTTACCCTTTAGTCTGTTCATCTCAAGTAGTTTTTCTGCAGGAGGGAAAGGAGACATGATGCTTAGTCAAAGATTTACAGTTCCAGAAACCCAGAGAGGTGGTTCTACCCTTCCTAAGGGTTGCTATGAGTTTGGAATCAACTGCTGACAGTGTTTTGTTGTGGTTGTTTTTAGTTTTAGGAACAAAAACAAGTTTGAATGGGTAAGATCAGGACTGTGAAATAAATTAGGGTAGGTTTCCCAAAGAAATGAAACTTTTTCCTAATGAGTTCTTATGATATTCCTGTGTCTTGTAAGAAAACCTGTCAATATTACACATTTGGGATTCCATAAAATAGTTTCCATAACCTTCGAAGGTGACGTCTCAGCTTCGGATTTAACAGACCCAGCTGATTCATTTAGAAGCCATTATTTTGATTGAGCATTGCTTTCCAGATTGTGTTAATAAATCCACGGCTCCTACCCAGATGCATTTTGTTTAATAAAGTCAGCTTTATTAACCTTGATCTTGCTTACAAAGACTGAGGCAAAGATCAGCTCCTTGAACCAACCGACCTTCACCCACAGAGTTTAGCACCCATAATGTTCAAGTTTGCTTAAAAATTGAAAATGCCAAATCACGTAAGAGCCCATCATCAGTAGTTCTTGTATCACTGATAATTATCCTGTCTTCTTCCACCAGTTTCTAGAATTCAGCTATCGTTTCTTCATTTGTATGGGCTGTCATTCCTCCCTCTTTTGGCTCATCTCTGTGGTTTTCCTGACTTTCAAGCAAAGCAAGAACTTGAGCCATTGACAGACTTTTGTTTTATGTGAGGCACAATTCTCATAAACTTTTTGCAGAACTTCGATGATTTTGGGAGATGTCCACTTGAATTCTGTTTAAAAATCTGATATTAACCCCAACCTCAAACATATTTTTCCCATGGAACCAAGAATATTCTTTCCTGTTGGATTGTTTCCACCAACTGAACTTACTAGCACCCATTGGCTGATTGCAGAGACGTGGTGAAACACACTGTGATTAGAATAAGTGAACTGGAATGACCCGGGGCACAAGTAGCATGACTTTTTGACTTACCCTCATGTCTCCAGACCGGCGTTTGTCCAACTGTTATGTGAGGAATTTATTAATAACACTGCAATACTTCAGAGGACTATGGAATGCACAGTCTAAGCAGATTTTTAGAGATGACGATGTGATGAAATTCTATTCTCTGCAGGAGGGAGGGAAATAATTTTCTTTATGCCAGTCTTTCATGCTGAGACTCTCCACTGTGGTTCCAGTGGCATCATAACATGATATTTAATCATCTGTTCCTGACATGGGCTTATCATATCTTTCCAATGACTCATAGGAATTCACTAAGAATTTAAAAAATGTATTGATGCTGATAAAAAGGTTAGTCTAATATCACTTATAAATATGTTCCTTGGGAAAATTATTCTCATTTTTGTAAAATGATTTTTAAAATGCAGCTAAATTATTAGTATTTTCATTTTATTATAATTTTATTTCATATTTATAATTGTATAACAATTTTTAATTTATTTTATAACATTATTTATTATTTACCATAGATGCAATAAGTACTTCATTGGATATTTTAAAGTAATGGAGACAATGGCATCACTAGTTAATCAAAGACACAGCAGGAATGGTCTCTGTTTTGATGGGAACTTCATCTAGCACCTGCCCATTTTATAACTTTCACTTAAAATTTAACAATTAAATTACTATTTATCAGAAGGCATGAATTCCTAGAGAAGGATGTTATGCTTGGTAAGCAGAAGAAGTTCACTGGGGAAACAACAATTCCTTAACAAGATGGATTAACACAGTGTTTGCAACAGAAGTCTCCAATTGAGGATCATGCAGGATTGGGCAGCATTTCATTCTCTGTACCTTTGTTGACAAGGAGTTGGAGATAACTCTTTGGGGTATTGAGTAGGAAATTACATCTAACATAGAGCAAATTTAGAAGTCTTATCCTGGTCTATTCTCTTTCATCTATTTCTATTATTTTCTGGAGTTTTCATCTTTTTTATTGAAACCTTGCCCCTTCCTTGGCTTCTGTTACATGTTCCTTTCTAGATGAATTGATTATATATTTTTGCACTTAGTGTCGGTCAGCTCTGAGATGCTCTTTTCAACTTGGGATGCGACTCTACAATGGCATGCGAGAGAGAGAGAGAGAGAGAGAGAGAGAGAGAGAGAGAGAGAGAGAGACAGAGAGAGAGAGAGAGAGAGAGAGAGAGACAGAGAGAGAGAGAGAGAGAGAGAGAGAGAGAGAGAGAGAGAGAGAGAGAGAGAGAGAGAGAGAGAGTACAGAACAAAAATCATCCATTCTGGTTTTCTCCTTGGCATTGTTTCAACCACAATGGATTGTTAGATCTGGTTTCTGATGTATTTTCCCACTTCTCACATCAGCCTTGTTTGGGAAACAGAAGATACCTTCACTGAGGTGGGAATATAAGCAGGTCCCTCCAAACACAGGGACAGTCCGCTGTGCCATGTTCCTGATACAATATTCCTGGGACTTTTTCCACTCCCTCTCCTTTTCCCAGGATCACAGAAGAACTAAAAATTAGCTTCAATGAGCTTTTTCAAAGGACCAAGTACCACTTCAATGGGATGTTGCCTCCAGATTTTTGATTCTGATATTATCATTTGTTCCTCTTTCTTCTCCAACCCCTGGGATGGTAGCTTTTTTCCTGTGATTATTTGTATCACTGTAAGTTAAGCATCCATCTTCATTTTGCAACTATCATGTTGCCCAATTCTTTGCATTCAATCTCACATTGAAAATACTTAGTGTGATTTCTATTCTCCTTATGGAGTTCGGTTCTTTCTTACGTGACCACCCTTACTGGATCCTTTTTCTTCTTCCACCTCAGAATTCTTTCCTTGGCATAGTTTATATGCACTCTCTATCTCATCAGTGTAATTCATTGTCTTAGCTTCAAACATCACATCTCTACTAGTTTTACATGATCAACTATTCACTCATTATTTCTGTTCGTATATATGATTAAATTATCAGACTGATTACACACCATATTGAGCTCTCTTTTCTCACTGCTACTATGAGTTCCATTTCTATGATTCATCTTGGTGCTCTCCCTTGAAACTTTGCTTCCATCAGAGATGCCTCAGTAAACATATCAGGCTGCCTCATTATTTGGGGCTTATTTAATCCCTCCTCATTAGACCCTCAACTCAGTCACCAAGGAACCCTGAGGTCACAGTGGCTGAAGCATTGTGCTGCAACACAGAGAAATTGGCAGTGTGAATGCACCAGCTCTTCTGCTGGAGAAAAATGAAGCAAGTCTGTCTCTCTGAAGAAGCCTAACTCTGGAACACACCATGGCGTACTGATTCTCTGGTCAATAGGGTGATAATAAACCCAAACCAACCCGACAGCTGTGGAGTCAATCAGAACAATATATCTATATTATTCAGTTAGACAATGTTTTACAGTTTTCCTTTCATTTTCCCAAGTACCAGCAGTAAGAATTTATAGCATTATTAATCTCCAGTATGATTATTGAAATAAAGTTTATCCCATTTGACCTAGTTCTAGATTTATTCTTATTTGTACACCTATACTAGACTAATTTTCATAAAACCTGACATACTTTCCCCACAAAATTTCTAGACCTATGGATAGCATCAATATATTGTAGGTTACTGATAACCTAATGAATAGACATAGAACTCTGTGTCAGCCTGGGTAGGTTAGCAAAACAAAACTCATAGAAACTCATATTTTATAAGAGAGAGTCTTCTATAAGGGGTAAGTGTACATTAAGAAAGCGTCCCAACCCAGTGCTATCCAAGCCCATAAGTCCGACATTAGCCCATAATGTCCAACACCAATCTACAATTTTCTCCTCCATCTCACGAAACACATGCAATGACGCCAACTGCAGGAGCTAAGCCAAATCAGTGAATGTGTAAGCATCTCAGTGCTGGCAGGGGTCCCACACAGCTGCTCCAGCACCCAGGGCTGCATCAGGGTAGGTCCACGCAGCTTCTCAGAGATATCTTGCAGGAAGTGAGCCTTGCCAGCTGAGCCAGAACTAGCTAAGGCAGCTGCACACTGATCTGACCATCAGCGAACAAGAGACAGGTGAAACTTGCCGAGCCATTTATCTCTCCGCCCTTCAATTAAACTGCCCTTCAATGAATCTCACATGTGTCCACTGGCCAGGCTGGCACAATAAATGTTACCCATCACCAACACTGTTGGAGATAATGCCAGGTAATGAGTGCCTCAGATCTGAAGGCATTCAAAATATGACTGAGGAAGAGCTGCCTTCTCAAAGCAGAGTCAGCCATCATGACACAGAGTCAAGCCTGTGGGAGTGAAGTCTTCAGGACCTTTGTTTGATGATAGGGCAAGACTCCAAAGAAAAGAAACAGCTGCCAACCTCCACTCATAATAACATGGAATGTATGAAGTATGAATCTAGAAAAATGGGAGTCATCAACAATGGAATGGATTACATAAAAATCTTTATCCTAGCCATTCATGAGCTTAAATGAACTGGTATTGGCCAGTAAAGTCGATTATTATGCTAGGAATGACAGATTTGAAAGGACTGGCTTCACATTCATCATCAAAATGGACATTTCAAGATCTACCTTGAAATACAATGTTGTCTGTGATATAATATCTCTCTGCATACAAGTAAATCCAGGCAATGTAACTATTATTCAAATTTATGTATCATCCACTAAAATTAACGATGAGGATATTGAAGAATTTCAAAAATGCCTTCAGTATGAAATTGATCCAACATGCAATCTGGATGCATTGATAATTATTGGCAATTGGAATGCAAAATTTGGAAACAAAGAGCAAGGAACAATAGTGGAAAACATGACCTTGGTGATGGAAATGATGCAGGAGATCGCATGAGATAATTTTGCATAACGGATGACTTCTAATAGCAAATCCCTTTTTCAACAACACATGAACTCCGCCAAAAAGGAATAGAGAGAAATCAAATGGACTACACTGGTGAGAAGAGATGCAGGAGAAGCTAAGGATCCACGGCTAAAACCAGGTTAGGGGCAGATTGTACAACAGACCATCTACTACTCATAGGTAAATAAATTCACAAGGCCACATGTGATCCTAAGTATATCCAACTTGAATTCCAAGAATATTTTAGGAACAGATTTGGTACATTGAACACTAATGACAGAAGACCTAGTGAGCTGTGGGAGGAGATGTAGAGCATCACATGTCACACAAGCAGCAAGTCATTCAAAAGACAGGAAAGAGAGAAAAGATCAAAGTGGATGTCAGAAGATACCCTGAAACATGCTCTTTCCTAGATTAGCTAAGGTAAATGGAAGAAATTAAAAGGATGGATTTGAGCCCCTACTTTATCATGACTCCTAATCTAAGAACAATTAGTTTTAAAATATGGCCTGTCAGTGATCTCTGAATAAATGGATATTAGCGAAAAATGTGGTGAAGAAATCAGATTGTGCCCAGCTATCAGAAAAACTAGCGGCTGGGATCTTAAAGGCTTTCTGCACCTAAATGAGGTGTCAGCTCATTTTACACAGAAGGAGCCTATCAGTCTACATGCTCCCCAGACTGTGAACAACAAAACCAAGTGGAGGGAATTGCATTAGAGTTTAAATTCTGAGCCCCCAGTTGGCGGAAGGCAACCAATGACAATGCATGCAAGCCTGATTTAACAGTTTCCACTTGGTTTAAGCCTCCATTGAATTCCCTGGACCACTGACCAGGGCTTTGAATACTCTTGGCCTCAGAACACACTGGAAAGTGGATTACTAAAGATAAAAATAGGTTAAAATATCACATACTGTCTTCAGTTTTCCCCTTTGACTCATCTGTTTGATTCTTATTTTCTGCTTTCATTGGAATTGAGGGGTTTTTGTGGTGGTGGTGGTGGTGGTTTTATTGTGTTCTCATTAACAGGGTTTTAAAATATTATCTTTATATAAAATTGAGAATAGGTTAATCTACAGAAGACATTAAGTAGAATAATGGTTCCTTAGGGTTATGACAGGGCAGGTTGGGAGTAATGATGAACTAGTAGTAAGGGGTAGAAGAAAGAATAAAATGTTCTGAAATTGATTGTGATGATGTTTGCCCAACTCTTTTCATATATTTAAATCATTAAATTGTAAGATATGTGAATCATATGTCAATAAAACAACAAAAAGGAGCCAAACAAAATATGAAAGATGACAACATAAATGTTATAATATAACATATCTAATGTGATAGCATATATTAAATATATATAGTACATATTATCCATAATATAAGACATGATATTACAATAAAATATGCAGAGACTTAGAGTTAGAAATTTGAAAGAGAATTCTCAGCATATCTTAAATCAAAAGGGCTCAAGAAAAAAATTCACACTTAAAGTTGTAATAATGAAGGATTTTATCAGCAAAATATTAAACCATGCAGGAAGCATCACAAGAAGATAGAAAGAGTACACTGAGTCTCCGTATCAGAAAACCTAGTGGCGTTCATTTATTTCATGAGGGAGCATACGACCAAGCCTATGCTTATTGAAGGAAGACGTCCTAGCCACATGGGGGGCATCAGACACAAACAAGGCTGTAGGAATACTGGAAAACCATGTGAACTGTTTGCAAAACAAACTGAGGAAGCACTGGAAATAGCCACTTTTCTTCTACACCTGGAAGACAGCAAGTTGACCAGCATACTGGAAGAGATTCCGATTTGTCTCAATTCAAAGAAAGGTGACCAAACAGAATGCACAACTGATAAAACGATATTAACAATCATGCATGTAAATAAAATTCTGCTGAAGATCATCCCAAAACGGTTATACCAGGATATTGACAAAAAGCTGCAAGAGAAGTGCTTCAGAAGTGGAACACGGTATATCATTTCTCACGTCAAATGGATTTTGGCTGAAAAGCAGAGAATATCAGAAAGATGTTTATTTGGGTTTTATGGATCAAGCAAAGGGATCTGACTTTGTGAATCATTAAAACAAAACAAACAAAAATCTATAGACACCCTTGAGAAGAATGGGAATTCTTGAACCCTTAATTGAGCTCACCTGGAACCTGTCCATGGATCAAGAGGCAGTTGTGTGACGAGAGCAAGAGAAGACTGCATGGCTAAAATCAGGAAAGGTGTGGATCAGGTTTGTACACTATCACCATACGTTGTCAATCTGGATGCGAGCAAATAATCTGTGTACCTGATTTATACGAAGAAAGTGGCATCAGGATTGAAGGAATGTTTATTAACAACCTGTGATATGAAGAGGACATAACCTTGTTTGCTGAAAATAAGCAGTACTTGAAGCACTTGCTGATGAGCATTAGGAATTGCAGCCTTCTTTATGGATTACAATTCAATATAAAGCAAAGTTCGCACAATAGACCAGCAGGTAAAGACATAATAAATAGAGAACAGTTTGAAGTTGCCAAGGATTTTTTCAAGGACTCGACAATGCATTGCACTGGGTCAGGCTGCAGCGTAAGAACTGTTGCAATGTAAGGATGCTACTTTGAGGATGAAGGTGTGCCTGATACAAGCCAGGCACTTGTGCTTTCCAACCCCTCATATACATGTGAAAGTTGGACACTGAAAAAGGATGACCTAAGTAGAATACATTTATTTGAATCATGGTGCAGGAGAAGACCAGTGAATGTTTCTTTCAACTGCCAAATGAACAAATATCAGTCTTGAAGTCTAGCCAAAGTATTTCTGAGAAGTGAGGATGGAGAGTCATTGTCTCCCATGAATATGTTATCAGGAGCAATTAGCCCATGGACAAGGAATAGCATGCTCGATGACGTTGAGAGATGGTGAAAAAGAAGAAGGTCCTTGACAAGAAGCATGGACAAGGTGGTTGCAATGATGGACTTGAACATTACATTGTGAGGATGGTGAGGATGGGCAGTGTTTCCTTTTGTTGTACCTGGGGTCACTATCACTTGGAACCCATTCAACGACTCTAAGCAATAACAATTGTTTCTAGACATATTCTTTCTGTAAATGTGTACACTTCTTAAGATGGGATTCCCACCTGTCTTTTTCTGAAAGAATTCTGCACTCTTCAGTTTATACCACATCAGAATGGCCGTCTGGGCATCCTTGAAGGACTCAAATTGCATTCTTTTTTAAGTGTCCTTTTTGAGTTAGAGAGCAAAAAGTTCTGGAAAAAGTGGCAGTTTCATGTTGTATGGTGGATAGGGTCAGGTTTTCAGTGAAATGCTTAGAAGATAACCCTTCTTACGCTGTAAGAATGAGAGGGTGTGCTATTGTGATAGCAACAGAGACTTCCTCACACAACTTTTCAGGCCTTTTCTCATCAATAAAGTTGTCAATTAAAAAAAAACTTCTACAAGTGACCTCCTCCCTGGGGGACAGACAATGAAAAAGTGGGTGAAGGGAGACATGGGACAGAGCAAAATATGACAGAATAATAATTTATAAATTATCAAGGGTTCATGAGGGAGGTGGGGAGGGAGGGGAAAAATGAAGACCTGATGCCAGGGCCTTGGGTGGAGAGCAAATATTTTGAGAATGATGAGGGCAATGAATGTAGAAATGTGCTTTATAAAATGGATGGATTGTGATAGGATTTGTATGAGCCCCTAATAAAGTGATTTAAAAAACCCTTCTTAATAAGCTCCTGTGGTAGATAACCCTGTGTCCTGTAGAAAACTTGTCAAGATTGCTTTGGAGCCCCCTCCAGAAGTCACCAAAGTCTGCTCATTGGACCTCTCAATCTTGTAGTGGACGAACTCAGCAGATCCCCTCAGAAGCCACACTTGATTACACCTTTGCCCATTTTGAAGGCACCGAGTGAGGCACAATAACTGTGCTGCTAAGAACATTTCTGCTCATCCACTGGTTGCAGAGACACGTTCAAGCATCCTTTGTTTGGAATAAATCCAGGCACGTATGGAAAACTTTATCATGCTCAATAAAGTAGAGGGGCAGCAAAAAAGAGGAAACTCGAGTCAGGTGTAGCAACACAGTAGCTATGACCATGAACTCGGACAAAGAAACAACTGTGAGGGCGGTGCTGGAGTAGCGGAGTTTCGTACTGCTGCGCGCAGGGTCGTTATGAGTCAGAACGGAAGCGTGGACTCAAGGGCCCTGAGCAGCAACCGTAATTTAATAACAAGGATTCTCAGGCAGCACCACGCAAGCACTTGAATTGCTGAAAGTTCTAACCCAAAGCCTGAAGATCTGGCTGAGAATATATTATAGAATTAAAACCCTATGAGGCACATGGGGTCATGATAAGTGAAAAATAAACTTGACAGAATCTAGTAACGAACAACAACAATTACGTAGCATATAGATTTCTGATTACCTGAGAAATGAATTACAACCTGATAAATCTTCATTGTGGCTAGGAGGAAAGGTGGATATATTGGCAATATTTAAAAAGACAATTAATTTTCTAATTTAATTTTTCTCTCTCCAACATACAAATTATAATTATATTTTCACAGAGAGCATTTGGGGGTCCTTTCTTATAGATGCCACTTTCTCTCATCTCCTTTTTAAAGTTCATATTCATATCTTTAAATCTAAAAGAACACACTTGGGGAATGATGAGATGACTTTTCTGTATTACAAACCTACACAAATAATCCAATTTATGATTATTATCTGTTGTTCTGACACATGACTTAACCTGCTATTCTAGCATTATTCTGCTGGGATTTTTCCTTCACAGGAATCTCAGTTGTACTTGACCAGGTCCTTAATAAACTTGGTTTTCTCTTGCTCTTTAAATTTTTGTAATTAAACTTAAGTTTTATTAATTTGAACATTCTTTCATCTTAATCTACTTATTTAACTAACTCCAAACAACTTTCCAGAACATATCAAGACACTTTTTTCCCAAATAAATAATGAGACACTAGAGGATGACATAAAATTCACAGATATTCCCCAAGTGTTTTGAAACTATGTAAATACTTCCTGGTCATTTATTTGGAAGCTTTTGCTTCATGATTTAAAGCACTATAAAAGTATAACTGTTGCACCTTGATGCTTTGGTCAAAATATAAAACTATGCATACAGTCACAAAGTTACAAAGGAATGTTTTTTCCTAATTGTAATCTGCTTCTGGGAGCCCGCTCTTTTAGTTCAGTTTGGTTTATTTGGAAGTAGGAGCTCTTGCTAAGAAAGATACACCAGTGTTAGCAAACTCAGATGTCTTAGGGATAGAGCACAGAAGATGAATGAATGGACTCCCCCAGATGGAACTGCAATATACAAGAAAGGGTGTTACTGGCAAAGAAATGCATGCCATCTGATCAATGTGAATACAGTAACCCAAAGTCTTTTTAACTTTTCAAAGAAAATTTTTTTAAAATCTAGATTTTAAAAATTGTTGTAAATATGTAGAAAGCACATTTTCCATATCAATATCTTTCATGTATACCACTCAGTGAGACTATTTACATCAATCATAATGTAAAATCATCTCTGTGTTAGAGAGGGTTCTCTAGAGAGACAAAACCAGATTGCCAGTAATTTTATATATATTTATATATTTATTTATAAAGATAGATAAATATGTAACACAAGAAATGAACTGTTAAATTATAAAGCAGTACAAATGGCTCAGTGCAACTCACACCTATGAGAGAGTTGTGAGACACTGACAGTCCTTTAAGTCTTGAGGGTCACCACTTAGTCCTCTGTAGAGAGAGCTAGGCTATCTCAGCACAGGCAGCAAACAGCAAGGCAGGTCACCAACCATCAGCCAGGTCACCAACAGTCAGTCCCCAGTTCCAGAGATGTACATTCCAATCAGGCAGTCTTAAAGGGACCTCAGCTTACAGCGACACAGTCCACAGGCTAGGTGTCGCACAGGTAGTGTATCCTATAAATTGAGGCACAGAACAAGCAAGACAGCCGCACACTGGTCCGATGATCAAAGAGTGAGAGACAAGAAAGTCAAGGCTCACCGAGCCATTTATCTCTCCGCTCTTCAATTAATCCCACGTATGTTTATCGACCAGGCTGACACAATAAACTAACTACCTCAATCTCCAATATTCATTGCCGAATTTTAATCACCATAAAAATAAAGACTATGCTTATGGTACTTCTTAAACACTATGCTTTCTAAACAGTAATTTCTTTCCTTTCTGCCTTCCTCACTCCTGCTAATTAAGCACTATTAATCTCTATGCATTTTTATATTCAAGATTTTTCATATTTCTGAGATAATACAATATTTATGTGAAATCTCCAAAATTTTAAATATTGGCTTACTATATGTGGTGGTTAAATTAATTACTTATCATTTGTGTTAGACAAGGCTGACTAGAGAAACTAATCTAGGGACTCTCATATACATGTAAGAAAGAGCTTTATATCAAGAGATCATTATATATCAAGATACATCCCAGCCAAGACCAACTCAAGTTCATATGTCCAATAATAGTTCATAAGTCCAATACTAGACCTTAAGTCCTTCTTCAGACTTACAAAGCCACATGCAATGATGCAGAATGCAGGAACATCACTGGCCAGTGGGTAGAAAGTCTTGTGAATCCAATGGCAGTAATGTAGGCAGCTCTCTAAGTGACTCAATAGCAGAAAGGTGAAGTCGGTTAGGGAAAGGTTCCCAGGACCTTCCTAAGAGGAGGTCACGCCCTCCAGGAGGCACCATCAGACTATGACCTGATTGACAGGTTAGACTCTACGCCTACACTTCAAGCTAACATGAAATTGTGTAACTACTACATGATTCTATCATTTTCTCTGTAACTGTTACCAAATGATTGGGTGGGACCAAACAAATAAGATGTCAAGGCCTCTAACTTGGGGGCTGGTTAGTTTTGCCACTCCCCTGGCTTACAAAAGGGGCAGTGAAAAAGAAGAAGACTCTTGACAAGATGGATTTACACCGGGGCTGCTCTAGTGAGCTCAAGCATAAGAACAGTTGTGAGGAAGGCCAGGAGGAGGTGGTGTTCCATCGTGTTAAGCACACGGTCACTATGGGTTGGAGCTGACTAGACAGTACCTAACCACAATAGCTAGTTATAAGAATAAACATCTTAGAGGCAGAAAAAGAAAACTCCCTAGGCCAGTGGCTCTCCACCTTCCTGATGCCGCAACCCGTTAATACAGTTCCTCATGTGGTGGTGAGCAGAGGAGCAGTGCTGAGACTACTAGACTGTCGGAAAGGGCAGGAGACGGGCTTTCTGGCTTGACCTCTGGCAGATGTTGAGAACAAGAGAGAGAAATTTGGCTGCTGGCTGTGGACAGGTATTGCTATGGACTGATGGTTGTTCTCTTTTTTTAAATTAAATACTTTTACTGGGGACTCTTACAGCTCTTTTCACAATCCAAACATTCATCCATTGTGTCAAGCATATTTTTACATATGTTGCCATCATCATTTTCAAAACATTTTCCTTATATTTGAGCCCTTGATATCAGCCCCTCATTTTTCTGCTACCTCTCTCCCCTTCCCCCTTCCTGAATCCTTGATACATTATAAATTTTTATTTTCATATCTTACATCTTCTGATGTCTCCCTTCACCCCCTTTTTTCTGTTGTTCATCCCCCTGGGAAGGGGTTATTTTTCAATCCTTGTGATCGATTCCCCCTTTCTCGCCCCACTTCCTCTTACCCTCCTGGTATCTTGGTTCTCATTATTGGTCCTGAGGGGTTTATCTGCCCTGGATTCCCTGTGTTGCGGGCTCTTATCTGTGGGAATGTGTATGTTCTGGTCTAGTCAGATTTGTAAGGTGGACTTGAGGTCATGATAGTGGGTGGTGGGGTGGGGAGGAAGCAGTAAATAACTAGAGGAAAGGCAATTTCTGCTTTCTAATCTTGGCTTGAGGTAATCGTTACATTCTCTAAAAACTTCCCTAATTGTGAGAATTACCTGTACATTGAGTGTGACCTTTGTAATGGATTATGAAACCTCACAGAAAAGGAGAGTACTGTGAGGGGAACGGCTGGTGTTAGAATAAGAGAGATGGAGCTTGGAGGAAGGTCTGACTCTGCCTTGTCCTGGGGTTGGTAAGAAGTTGGCGTCTCCTTCTCCCTGGTATACCCCAGTAGATCAAACATGGACTCTGCTCCATGTACTCAATGTGTTTTTTAAGTTTTTGTTCATATACACATTTAGAAAATCAGTGGGACCCCCTTAGGTATGAAGTAGCAGTTTATGATCTCTACTGCTGATGGAAGAGGGCCACACTTGGTCATGTTTGGAGACAAGGAGCTAAGGGGTATGATTAAGAATCAGAGGAACCCAAACTCAATTCCTGCACTGTAGTGAAAACTCAGTTTACAACTGTGGTCTATTGTCTTCACATACATACGATTAAAATAGCCTTACTTCTAGTACAGATGAGGGTGGGAGGGCGAGCAGATGGACTTGGGTTATTCTAGGATGAGAGCTATTTTTGACCTTCCTGTGTGTTTACAAACAGCCAGATCAATAAAACAAGCAGGACAGGTTTCCTTTAATCACACTAATCCTGGACTTAATAGATCCCTCTTCCTGCTTGACTTTGCCTGTTCAACAATGGATAATGCTATGTGTTGAAGTTCATTATCTACCAGTGGGATTAATTCCCACTGGGGTGACTACATTTGCAGCCTAAATTTAAAACATGCTTTTAAGATGCTTTGAACCAAGAGCTCAAGCTGCTAAATCTTAGATGCCATGCTGAGAACATCAAATGAGATAGTGCATTATACACACATTAATCTCCATTTGCTCTAACAAAAATGTGGGATGGTAGTCGTGTGTGATGGCAGAAAGATGGGTCCTGGAGACTATGAATATTAGCTATGTTTATTATATTTGCTATTCCCAGAGACAGCCAGGTACAACCTGATATGAAGCAGGATCACGCAGAAGGTTTTCTCTGAAGGACAGGATAACAGCAAGATGGACTTGTAGGAAAGGGCTTATATATGAGTAACTAGGTTGTGTGGGCTTCTGGTGAATTGGGAAATTTGAGTAATTCAACAGGAACAAGGAGCGTAGAGACTTCCCTAGTTGTTAAATATCTGATCCTGGTTGCCAAGTGGACCAGGAATGTGAGACCATGAAATAGGGAATGGTTGTATAGTGGGCTTAAACAGCTACCCTAGAATGAAAAAACCTGATTCTAGCCAAGAACTCAAGATTGCCTAAAGATAATATTTTAAGAAAATGTTATAACCATCCTCCCTTTCCCCCTACATACACTTGAGAAAAAAGTGATATTCGAGTAATAATATATGGGATATGGAGTTTAGGCTAGGTTGACTAAAGGAAACAATCCAGTGACGTCCAGTTTAATTTAAGTCCGTAAGTCCATACATCCCTTTTCAAACTCCTGCAGCCACATACAGTGATGCAAAATGGAACAAGATCAGTCAGTGGGTGCAGAGTTGTGTAGTTCAAGGGCTGTGGAAACATGGCAGGCTCCAGCAACTCTCAATGTCAATGACCCGCTCTCAGCAGGCAGAAAGACTAATGGGGAGCGTAATAAGGAGGCTCCCAGGGTTCACTTTCTGAGAAGGCCATATCACCATTGAAGCACCATCAATCAAGCTATGACCTGATTGACAGGCTGGATTCCACCTCTACACTTTCACACATAATCAGGCTGGCCTAAACTTATCTACCAAGCACACAGGGTGACAAGAAATTCATTTTATTGTTTTCTACTTCTGTTTATGTCAGGCATTTTAATAAAATGCTACTAATGCAGGAGGGACTAGGTAATAACAAATAAGTATCAAATGAATGGAGCATTGGGTTATTATATGAAAATAATGTTTTTATCTATATGCAAACTTATTGATGTGTAATTCTATAGCCATAGGCTACGTTGAGTTCAGGTGTATTTCAGTGGACTTACTGTGTGTGGTGGCACAGGATTTGGATGTCCAGATCCGAATTGTACAGTCAACTTTTGGCACCAAGCAATCACTCCCAGGCGAAGGATGCGGCCGTCAGCTTTCATGCAGATCTAGAGCCTTGGAGACCATTTGGGGAAGTGCTACCCTGTCTTACAGGGTCCTTATGAGTTGGAATGGGCTCAAAGGATGTGAGTTTGCTGGTTATGCACTATTCAGATTAAGATAGAATGGTTTTATGAAAACTTTCAATGGGATTCCCTACTGTCCACCTAACTTATGGCTTAAAATGTAGCATAGTGTGTGGAAGAAAGTGAGTGCTCAAAACTACTTATTGAATGATTGAGGAAGTGAATAAATATTATTTAAAACCAAACTACTGCCATGCAATTAACTCATAATAACCCTATACATGATTTCCAAAATGGTGGTGTACAGGGTTGAGCACAGTGCTGCTAACTTAACATCAAGGTCAGATGTTGACTCCGCCACTCCCTCTGTGGGAGAAAAGCGAGCCTATCTGCGCCAATAACTATTTATCCTTAGATGCCCCAAGGCACCATTCTACTCTGTCCTGCAGGGTCACTAAACGTTGGAAACAATTAAATGGTGGTGGATTTAGTTGTTTTTTTTAGGTAAACCAAGTAATACTACTATGCATTAGCTCTTTACATAAGTTATTTCAAACTTTGAAAGTGGGAAATTATGCCTCCAGGATTTTGCTTACACCCTTTGAAAGTTATCTTAAGTAACACATACATATCCATACACATCTAAATAAAGATGTGTAACATAATATAACATTTTTGTGGCAAAGTTAGTTAAATGTTTGTTGAAATGTATTTAATTGCAGTATAAAATCAAATTGTTCAAGTTCAAATCCTAATGACAGCATGCATTAATTCATAACACTGGACTTGACTGTTTACGGTAACACTGTATTTCTGGATGGTTTATTTTATTTTTGAACAATCATGCATAGGTTATATGTTTTCTAGCAAACTGTGCAATCCCCTTGAGTTTTAAGTTTCTTTGTCTACTAGGGTGGTCAATGCATGTGTGTCTTATTTATGAGCGGGTCTTTTGAAAAAATATATGGTATACTTAAATAATAAACTAAGGCTTTATTTCTTAATTTCTAAAGTCTTTAAATGGCTTGCATTAAAATAAAAACAAATAATTCCCAGGCTATTGCATAACAAAAGTAGCTGGTTTAAAAAAACCTTTCAATTTTACTATTTCTTCAAATTTTGGATATTGTTGGGAAAGAATTTTTGTGTTTATTTGTTTGTTTTCTACAGAGTCAGAAAGTGGAAAGGAGGGAAATCTAGCCAAACTGTCACATTAAAAACAGACCCAAGCAGTCTTGATTTCCTCTGGTCTTCTTCAAACAAACCAAAAATGCCTCACTCACTCAAAGAGACCTAACTGCCTGTGATTTATTTCTTTTAAGAGCCAAAAAAGCTAAGGATGGATTCAGAAACACATCTCATTAGCAGCAGCTCCAGAGAATAAGATGTCCACGATAGCACTTGATTTGAAAGCTAAGAACATTCGTCATCTTCAAGAAAGTCTGGTCGTCTAAAATTGAAATCCTAATGACAGAAAGAAATATAAATACTTGCTTATGTTAAAACACTTTAGAAGGGATACTTCTTTTTTTACTTTGAGACAGTCGTTTGTGTGTTCAAGGTTGTACACCACCAAGAGTTAGGAGAGTTCCCATGGAATTTTCATGATATGAGTTTATGGTCTTCTTGACATAGAAGAAATTTTAGCAGTGGACAACACTTTCTGGGGGATTCATTTTCTGGTATACTGAGTTCTAGGAAATGGCCTTTTAAAACATCCATAAAGGAGAACTTCTATATAAAACACGGGGCATCCGCTGAGATCATTTAGGTCCTCATTCAAAACTAACATAAATGAGTTTTAAAGAAATGGGCTCCCAGAAATAAAGCCATTTATTGCATTAAAAAAAACTAGCACAAATAAGGCAAAAATGGAGCATTTTCATTCAGAAGAGACAACGATACTCTATGATCTTTATAGCATTCCCTTCAAAGACTTCCAAACCTCTTTTAAATAATGCCATGAACCATTCCCTAGAGATTGGCAGATAGAAAAAAAGATGCCATTCTCCTTATTTCTTGTGCATTAAATCATAAAAGATACAAAGAATAGTTATTGCCCTTGATCAATCCCCACCAGACTTCTCATACTTTCCTGACCACTGATTTTTGATTACTGGAACCCAAATGAAGGCTGAGCATGATGGTGGGATCAGAGGAAAGTAAAAGGAAATAGAGGACATAAATAGGAGGCAAGGGGGCATTTGTAGAGGTCTCAATACAGCATGTACAGATGTGAATATATTTATATATGATGATGGGGAAATGGATCTACGTGCATATATTTATAGGTTTAGTATTAAGGTAGCAGATGGACATTGGGCCTCTACTCAACTACTTCCTCAATGCAAGAACACTTAGTTCTATTAAATTGGCGTTCCATGATGCACACCTTCCCAACACAATTGCTGAAGACAAATGTGTCCATAAGCAAATGTGGTGAAGAAAGTGGATGGTGCCCAGCTATCAAAAGATATAGTATCTGGGGTCTTAAAGGCTTGAAGGTAAACAAGTCGCCATCTAGCTCAGAAGCAACTAAGCCCACATGGAAGAAGCACACCAGCCTGTGTGATCACAAGGTGTCCAAGGGATCAGGTATCAGATATCAAAGAACAAACAAATCATATCATTGTAAATGAGGGAGAGTTCAGATTGGGGACCCAAACCCCATCTCAATTAACGGGACATCCCCTTGCAGAAGGGTTATGGGGAGGATATGAGCCAGTCAGGGTGCAGTGTAGCAATGATGAAACTTACAACTTTCCTCTAGCTCTTAAATGCTTCCTCCCCCTCACTATCATGATCCCAATTCTACCTTACAATTCTGGCTAGACCAGAGGATGTACACTGGTACAGATAAGAACTGGGAACAGGAAATCCAGGACCGATGATTCCTACAGGACCAGTCGTGACTGTGGTGATACCGGAGGTTGGAGGGAAGGTGGGGTAAATAGGGGGAACTGATTATAAGGATCTCCTGGGGGGACAGACAAGAGAAAAGTTGGTAAAGGGAGATGTTGGACAGTGTAAGATATGACAAAATAATATATAAATTATCAAGGGTTCATGAGGGAGGGGCGGTGGGTAGGGAGGGGGAAAATGAGAAGCTGATACCAAGGGCTTAAGTAGAAAGCAAGTGGTTGGAGAATGATGGGGGCAACAAATGTACAAATGCACTTGACATACAATGGATGTATGTATGGATTCTGATATGAGTTGTATGAGCCCCCAATGAAATGATTTAAAAACAGAGTAGTTATTCTAATAAAGACTATTCTTTAGTACAAATACCTCCCATCAATCAAGCATGATACACCAACCACAACTCTATACTTAATTTAGGTAAAAATAAATTTTATTTTATTTGGTTGGATAATTTTTGTAAAGATCAATTACATTCCTGAACTTGCATTTTTCACATATCTTCTTTCTTTTGTCCAGCCTCCACGCTGCCTACCAGAATTTCTAAAACACAATCAAGTCCTTTCATCAATTTAGTTGAAATGTTGAGTGGGTAATCATGGTTCCACTGGATTAACTGAAGAATTCTCTGAGTGACATGCTTGCTTCAAGTTATGTAACAATACTATTACATTCTGACCTTAATACCTTAAAATTAGAATCACATATCCCAAATTCAGGATATCATTCTTAAGGCTGCCCACAAGATATTCTCAGCAGATTTACATTTGGAGGTTCTCAGGACACTTGTACTTCTGACTAATTGGCTAAACTTTTGGTTTTTCCCAAGAATCCCATCAAGTTCAACCATTCACTAAAATGAATAAAAGTGCCCTATTTATGATTAGAGCGTCATTGTAGAGAAGAAAGAAATTGGGACCAGCACATAAAAGAGATGCTTGAAAGAAGATCTGGGAGGGTCCTGTACAGACTGATATAGTGCTAGAGTGATGACAGAGGAAGGCGAAGAGGGAAACAAGGAGAGCACAAGCTAGGGCATGATCTGTGGTGTGTTGGCACATGGTGGGGTGTTGACCACTCCCAAATTCATGGCTAATATGTAGACACCTCTGGAGGAAGACACAGCATCTAGGAAGGGTAAGAGAGGGAGAGGTTCCAAATATTTCTCTTCTAAAACAGTAACTTCTCCCCAGGAGGCATCATCTGCCTGGGGCCTCATTGGTGGGTTGCACCACATACACACCATTTTTTTCCATCCAGGTACAAGTTGTTATAAAACCTCATGGCCACAGACTGCTCAAAGAACAAACAGATCTGCCATGGAAGAAGTACATCCAGAATCCTTCTTGGAAGTTAAGATGATAACTTCATCTTCCAGACGTTGGACATTTTTCAAGAGAGACCTTTTCCTGAGAAAGGCTATCATGCTTGGAAAAGTGGAGGAGCGGTGAAAAGAGGCAGACTCTTGATTAAATGAATTGAAGCATTGATGGCAGCAATGGGTTCAAATGTAGCAACCATTGTGAAGATAGTACAGGTCCTGGCGGTGTTTCATCCTGTTGTACACAGAGTTGCTATGAGTTAGAATTGACTCAGCAGCATGTAACAGTAACAGTGACTTCTAATGAACTTGGAGGATGAGGAGGGATTAATCTTGTCCACTGTAATTTCTGTGGTGCCGAGATACATCTCTTAGTCAAAACTACGAGTCAGACAATTTTGAATTTCAAAATGGGTTTTCACAGTCAGACTTCTAAATTTTAGACTTATCATCAGAGAAGAATGTATTATCCTGTGCCTTGATAGTGATTATAAGTTTATAATCATTGAAATTTTTTTAAAAAATTCAAGGATGAGTAGAGAAAATAGTTTTATACAGCTTGTTTTCTCCAAATGATTGACCGGCAGACATTCCAAGATAATGCTGGTTCACATATAAATTGTGTGTATATTATGTAGTCCAAAATAAAATGAGATGCATATGGGACAGATAATAGAATTATTTGACCTCCGCAACCACTGTAGAATGACATAAGTTACTAAGAATCTCTGGCTTTACTGCTAAAGCTTTATTTGTCGACAAGGCAAAGAAATGACTGGATCTGACTCCAGAGTGTTCCAGATCATTGCTGTAAGAAAGTATAGAATATGCTATTTTAGTTATGAAGGAGATCGTCCATTTGTATTTTTATCTTAACAATAGAATTTCCTCAGATAAATATGATGTAATGAGAATTATATAGCTTTATGGGCAGAAATTATTTCAGCAAAAACTATTAGAAGCTAGAAATGTCATTCAGCAAACCAATACATGGGCTACATGCCACATGACATATATATTCTGTTGGAAAATGATTGCCTGTCAATTCAAGGAAGGAAGAATGAAATGGAAGTTAAGATTTTGATAGATGTTTACACTGTAGGACATGATGGGAAGAGAAACACATCTCCAGAGGCAACTTCAGTGGGACCACTTATGTCTTTCCAAGTTTCCAGAGCACCATCACACAAATTTTGCTACACATACTAACTTGACAAAGAAGCGAGGGAGGAGGCTAAGAGAGAGACTATGGAAGCCATTCTTAGTCAGTTTAGTAACTCTCTGCAGTGTTACTGAGATTTTCAAAACACACGTACCCCATTCTCGATATAACAGGCACAGGATAGAGTACATGCTTTTTAAAAATCTCCCTTTTCTTTAGAGAAAACACTGATGCAAACATCTTTTTTTCTTTTGAGACAAAATCACTCGCACACCTTTCATATTGTTTATAGGCCATTTGAGACAGATTCTCACAGTCCGAAAAAGAAATTAATTCTCAATAAATACATATCATTTACCTTTAAGATAAGCTAAATGCTCAAGCGATTTTATAGAGAGAAAGGAATTGAAAAGAAAATGTTTCCCATAAGTTATTATATTTCAAGAAGTGTATGTGTAAAATGTAAAGACTGAGGTAGTTAGTTTATTGTGCCAACCTGGCCAATAAACACATGTGGGATTAATTGAAGGGCGGAGGGATAAATGGCTCAGTGAGTTTCGCCTTTCGAGCTCTGGGGTCTCTTGCTTTCTGGTGGTTGGACCAGGGTGCAGCTGCCTTAGTAGTTCCCAGCTTCAGGTTGCAAGGCTGACTTCCTGGACATCCCCAAGGAGAAGCCACATGGACCTACCCCGATGCAGCCCTGGGTGCTGGAGCAGTCGTGTGGAGACCCCGGCCAGTGCTGAGATGCTTACACGTTCACTGACTCAGCCTTCCTCCTGCAGTCAGCATTATAGTGTGTGTTTTGTGAGATGGAGGAGGACTTTGTGGATTGGTGTTGGACATATGAGTTAATGTGGGACTTGTGGGCTTGGGCAGTACTGGGTTGGGATGTTTTCTTGATGTTCACTTAACCTTCATATAAAACTCTGTCTTATACACCATTTTCTGTGGATTTGTTTTTCTAAAGTACCCAGACTAATACAAAGACTCTTAGAGAATAAATTCCATATTAACAGTATTTCAATTGACCAGCACATATAAAAATGAACCTTAACTATTATTTGCAGTTTATTTTTATGTTGCATACTGAAAATTAATTTTTCTCTATTTATGGCTCTTTCTGATACAATTTAAATGTATCCTACACGTCAATGACCTTCATTATTACTAGATAACTAGAGTGAAGTGTCCAGTAATACTGTTAGTTGGTAGTACTATTGTAGCTTGTCTGTTACTGTGAAGATGAAAGTTATACCATCAAGATCACGCATGGTAGCAGGTTTCAGTGGAGCTTCCCGATTAAGACAGAGTAGGAAGGAGGACCTGAAAGTGTACGTCTAAAATTACTGGCCAGTACAAACCTTCTGAATAGCAGTAGATCACGGTCTAATTTAGTGCTAGAAGATGCGCCCCTCAGCTTGGACTAATGAAACCAAGCACTCTGCCATCAAGTCAATTCTGACTCACAGCAAACTTGTAGGGCATGGTAGAACTGTCTCTGTGTATTTCTGAACTGCTACAAACTGGGGACCTAGTGGTTATCAGTCCAATTGGCAACCCCTACAGCACCAAGGTGTCAGTCATTAATTTAGCCAATGGTATAGAATGTACAACACTGCTGATTAAAGGAGATTGCAGGGGTTTAAGCTGGTTTGGGACTGGAATACATGAACTGTTGAGTTATGCAGATTAAAATCTTAAGTGACTGGGTACTATTTACACAAAGGAATCTGAGGCTGAAAGGCTTTTCTTCAAACAAGCAGTCATCTGAGTGGCCTCAATTGAATCCACATGAAAGAAGCACACCAGTCTGTGTGATCCAAGGATTGCAAGTAATAAAACCCAAATCTGAAGGAGGGAATGGCATCAGAGTTGAAATTGTTAACACCCCGTTTACAGAAGGATAAATGATAGTGGAAGACCGAAATCCATTTGTAAGGTCCGCAGCAGGTGAGGTCTCTGTTGAATCGCCTCTGACCATAGGTGTAGGAGATTAATAGCTTTTCTATCAGACCGAGAGCACTATAAATTCAACTATGTTAGATGTAGTTAGGTTAAAATGTAGTACCCTACCAGTTGATCTCCCTTTTGACCCATTTTAATGTTGTTTCAGCTTTTAATATTTTGTTTTCTCTTTGATGGAGGTTTTTGGGTTGTTTTTTTTTTAATGTTTTGTCTAGTCATTGTTGTTGAGGTTCCTTTTTTGTTTGGGTTTTTTTGACTGTTTTCTTTGTATGATTTTCTATGGTTGTGTTTTGTTTTGTGTAATTTTCTGTATGTGATATCCAGGATAGGTAAATCTATAAAGACAGTAAGTGGCTAGGGGCATGGCACGGGAAGATGGGAGACAATAAGGAGAACAAAAAATTCAGTTTGGTGATGATTGTACATAGAACTATTTTTAATAAAAGACCACTTGAAAACCTGTCTTGAAGTCTCTGTGAAGATAGGAAGGGGTAGTGTTTTGTTCTGTCCTGCACACGGTCACTCTAAGCAGGTAGAAATATCGAGTGACACGAAAAACACACAGACAATGAAAGGAATACACAGACTAATTGCACTGAAAGGATCAGGTTGATGTGCAGCCATGTTAGGACATAGCACATGATTAAGAGCCAATGAGATTGAAGGATTTTTTTCTTTCTTAATTTGTAATGAGAGTCATTGTTATCTGGTTCATTGATTCAATTGTCCTATGCTATTATTGTATTCCTCAGGTCTTCTGCCAGTTGTACTTTTATTATTGCATTGCTTATCCTTTGGTATTCTTCTTGGTGTAAGATTTCATTGTTTCCATTTCTTTCATTGTCATCAGGAGTGATCCCCATATTCTTTGTGGGGGGATCTAAACCCGATTGTTCTGAATTGCAATTTTGATAGTTCCAGGGCATCTTTTTCAGAGTCCTCCAGGGGGTTGGGTGATGTTTGGTTGTTTGAGTTTGATTTTGTGAATCATAAAGTGCACTGCAGTTGACTCCTCCTTCTGTGGCATTACAGTACAGCTATTAGTGGTGTGTCAATTATGTAGGGGTATGTCTCATTTTCCAAGTTATAGGGAAGAGATTTAACAGGAGCCGGAAAACCTACAGAGGGAGAATGAAAAAAAGAAAGAGATATGTAGATGTTGGATGGTGGGAGAAAGATAAATAATAACATACAAGACATGAAAGTTATGGTAGTGCTAATAAGAGACAGTCTGAACAGACCAGAACTTTTGTAAAAATAATGAAAAAAATGTGTTTTGAGAGGGGTAGTAAAACTTATAGGTAGTGAGGGAGTATAGTTCACTAGGAGAGTGAGAGGGAGTAGAAAGAGATAGTAAATGGTGTAGAAGTAAAGAGTAAGCAAATAATTCAACCAGAAGAAGAGGACGTATATATATGTGTGTTTAAGAAGGAACCATGGTGGTGGAGTAGCTCCAGGTTGTGTTAACTTTGAGGTTGGCCATTTGGATCCACTCTTCAGGAGAAAGACGAAGCTTTCCACTACGGTAAAAAGTTACAATTTCAGAAAACCACAGGCTAGGGAGAAAAATCCTGTCTTAAAAAAGACCTCGTTTGGGTGGGTGTGATTTGTTGTGTACTGGGAGGCATGACTATTGACAGTGTGTGGGGCCACTAGAACAAGAATGCAAGAATCAAAAGAGAATTTCGATTAAATTAAGATAAAGGAAGATTATAAAGACCGAAAAGTAAAAATGAACACACAGTTTGGGTTGGGATTACCGCTTCATTGGTAGGGTTTATAAGTGTATGCATCCTTTAGGCAAAAGAGGGAGGTGTGCCGGAGAGGAGAGGCACTGGAGAAAGAGGAAGCAGAGGGGGAGAAGTGGCAAAAAGCATTGCCTGGGTATTGAGGATGTCTGCACCAATTTGTCCACTCAGGCTGCTATCCAAAAGGGCTCCCAGGGAGCAGCCAGGTGAGTGCTTTTGCTGGTTTAGTTGAAATGGGAACTGGGAAAGATACACTTGGGAGAGGGGTAGTGTCCTGAAGTGGCTTGTGGCCCTGGTTAATGGTGAAGGTAGTCAGAGACAAATGGCCATCTTTGCTGATCTCTGACTTTAAAATAATAAAAATAGTTCTTAGTATTCTTAGTTTTCATGATGTTTTTCTGGCTTCTAGGGAATGCAAAATTCCCTTTTGTTGGAACTCTGTGGTATTTGCTGAGGAGATGTTCCCATGCCTGCTGTCTCAGCCATATTCCTCAGCCACTATTACAATGCTTTGAATTTTCTTAAAAGTTCTTCTTTGAAAGTCTCCTCAATCATCTTGTGTCCTTTGAGCAAGTCTGTCAGGCTTGTCTCTTTGGTATCTCAAAAGAGTTGCCATAACCATCTGAGCCGACCTCTCCTTGAATTTCACTGCTCCAGTATATCCCTTCAGAAGCCAGTTTAAAAAACAAACAATGACAGTTTTATTGGCACATAATTCAGATAGCATACAATTCAATAGCTTAAATATATTTAACATTTTTACAATCATCACTATAATCAACTTTAGAGCATGTTCTTCATTTGCTCATTATTGTTAATTTCACACTTCCTTACAATTTCCTCTTCCATAATTCTAAAAAACTTAATGCATGGACAGTATTTATAGATTTTCCCATGCTGAATGTCGAAGTCCCTCTAAAGGAACTAAGGCGTGTGTTACCTAGGGCAAACTTGTCTCCAGTAATCCAGTGATCACAGATACATGTTTAAACAAGTGTTTTCTTTTGTTTTTAAATAAGTCTGTACATGTATGAACTAAAGCCCGAAAAAAAACTTTGACTTACATGTATATTATTAATTTTTAATAATTTTATTGGGGGGCTATAGCAGCTCTTATCACAAGCCATCCATCCATCCATTGCATCAAGCACTTTTGTACATAGATTTCCATTATCGTTTTTTTTTTAATTAGTTTCTTTCTATTTGAGCTCTTGGTATCAGATCCTCATTTTCCCCTCCCTCCCTCATTAACCCTTGATTAATTATAAATTATTATTATTTTCATATCTCACAACATCTGCTGTCTCCCTTCACTGATTTTTCTGTTGTTCATCCCCAGGGTGGGGGTTATATGTTGATTATTTTGATCAGTTATTTCTTTCTCCCTCCACCTTCCCTTACCTTTCTGGTATCGCTACTCTCATTATTGGTCCTGAGGGGTTTATCTGTGCTGGATCCCCTGTGTCATGAACCCTTTTCTGTTCCACTATACATACTCTGGTCTAGCCAGATTTATAAGGCCCCAAAGTCTATTTCTGGTATTTCCCTGGGAGTCCATTTGTTCCTCTTGCATCTCTGTTGCACACTCTTAGTGTTTCACCCTAGTTTTGTATGGTCAGATCGGGCACAATTCCCACACTGTGTCCCCACTGTTGTCCCCCGTAGTGCTGTGGATCAGTGAGGGATGTCATGTCTTGTGGTGGGGCCGGCCCTATGGTCCTCTCTTTGCATTGGCTTCTCTGAGCTGGAATATTGTCCTCTGGCTTGGTGGACCACGATGTGTTCCACTCTCTCCCCTTCCATCTTAGTTTCCTCCTGTGTGCTCTGACCAGACCCACCCCTCTCCCTGAGCTGTAGGTTAGGTGCTGTCCTCCGAAGTGCATTCTTCTGGGAGGACAGGTGGTGGTGGTGGGGTGGCCTCGTAGTTGAGATTTGGACCAGCCCCGCACACCTTTCTATTGGTTCACTGCTTCTCACATTATTGAGAGACATCTCCAAGCATTCATTGAATAAGATGAATCTTAACTACAAATAAAGAAATACCTTATAGTATTGTTAAAGAGCCTAAGAAAGTGTGAGTTCGGTGCTCCATGAGGCTGGGGGAACCTCTGTTTACCCTCTGCAAGTCTTGACTCTGCTTAAGGCAGTTCCACCAGCCCTCTGCAGCACTCCCTGGAACTGTGGAAATAGCTGCCCACCATTCCCAGTGCTTCACATGGCTGGGGGAACTTCTACCCGCCTTCTGTGGCACTCCATGCTGCAAGACGAACCTCTGCCCACCATCCGTGGCAATCCACATTCCCTAAGGCAGCCCTGCCAGTCCTTCCCGACACTCCACACGCATGTGGGAAACTCCACCTGCCCGTCACAGTGCTTGAAGCATCTTTGTGGACATCTGCCCTCCCTCCTATGCACTCTGAATGACTGTGAGAAAGTCCGCCCCCCCCCCTTGGTGGCACTCCATGTGGCTGTGGGGAACTCGCTGCCGCTGAGGGAACCTCCACCCACCCTCCATGGTGCTCCACACCACTGCAGGAACCCCCACCCACCTCCGGGTCACTCCCCGCCTACCCTTCATGGTGCACCATGGCACAGCAGGACCTCCCACCCACCCTCTGAGGCTTTCCACACCACCGTGGGATATGCCGCTGTAGCTTCCTGAGTGATCAGCAGGCACAGTGCCTGCTGCATGGGCCACAACTGTCAGACCAGAGTCTCCTGAGAGGTATATCCAACCTATCCTGGTTGGCTAGAAAGAGGGAAACTCCACTGGGATAAAGCGATAGCCCAACCCCCCAGCACAGTTACCTACAGGCAGCCACAGAAGCATCCTCTGAGTTTCCCAAAGAGAGAGCCCATTGCTCTTTGACTCTCCGGAAAATGGCACCGAGTTCCTCTAAAATGACATGCAGACATCAACTAGTCCCTCCCACTTCAATGAATAAAAGGAGAAACAAAATCAATGTCAGAGGAAGTCTTGGATCTAACGGTGTGCATAGAAGAAGCTTCCATAAAAATAGATCTTCAGAATGCTGCTTGGAGCCAGACAGGATATGAGAGAAATAATACAGAAAAAGGGTGAAATGATAGAAGAGATAAAGGCCATCAGTCAAAGAAAAATACAGGAGTTAAGAGATGAACCTCAAAGGAAAACACACAAGTTAAGGGCTGAGGGAACAGAAGCAAATAACAAATTAAGAGATGTCACTGACAGACTAGAAGTGACTTCAAGGACAAACAGGCACACCTCAACAAATGGGAAAGACAGTCAAGTTAATCAGAGAAGCCGAATAAAACTTAAAATAATGTCTGATGCTATGAAGAGGAACAAAATTTGAATAATTGGATTTCCAGAACAAGACACACCAAGAAGTCAATGGCAATTCAAAGAAAGCAGGGGTTGCAATTCTAATCTCTGACAAAACTGATCTCAAGGTGCAAGCCATAACAAGAGATAAGTATGGGCATGATATAATGCTCAAGGGATCAGTAGACCAAGGACCAGTAAGCATAAAAAATACAAATGTGCCCAAATAGAGACCTGTGAAATTCATCAAATGCCCCAAATGGTGAAAAAATAAATCGCAGACTCAACAATCAGAGTAGGTGATTTTAATACACTGCTCCTGAGAAAAATAGATCACAGGGAAAGAAGTTTAACAAGGAAGCTACGGAACTAAATTCTACAATTAGGCAACTTGACCTAATAGACATTTTTAGAGCTCTTCACCCAAATGCAAAAAAACCCCACCAAAAACATATTACATATTATTTTTAAACCCACATGGCACATACTTGAAGATGGACCACATGCTAGTACACAAGCTGATTCTGTGTAAATTCAAGCACATAAAGATCATACAGACTTCCGTGTCAGAACAATATGTCATAACGCTGGATATCAACAAAAAGATGGGCGAGAAAAAAATGGCAAATATTTAGAGGATGAATAACTGCCTATTACAAAATGAGTGGGTGTTGGCCCAGATCACAGTTAAAATTAGGGAGTTTCTAGAAACCAATGAGAAATGAGAATATGATGTACCAATGTCTTTGGGACACAGCAAAATCAATTCCCAGAGGAAACTTGATAGCAAATGACCACATGAAAAAGGAAGAGAGACTAATGATTGATATGATGCCACAAAGCCTCCAGTAATTAGAGCAGAATCAACCAAATAATACTATTAATAGAAAAAGGAAAGAAATAAAATCCAGGGTAGAGATAAATGAGTGGGAAAAAGAAAAGAATACAAAAAGCTGGTTCTTTGAAAGGATCAGGGAATCTAAAGACAGTTGGCAAACCTAACCAAAGAAAGTAAGGAACAGACATCAACAGCAGGATGAGGGATAAAAATGCGGAAATTAAAACTCACCCTAATGAAATTAAGAGGCTAATTACAAAGTACTATGAAGGTCCATACTCCAATGAATTCAACAACTTGGAAGATATGGGAAAATAATTGGAAAAACAACCCCTCCCTAGATTATCCCAGATGGATGTCAAGAACCTCAACAGACCCATAGCAATAGAACTATGGTTCTCAAACTGTTGGTCACGACCCCTTTAGGGGTCAAGTGACCCTTTCACAGGGGTTGCCTGATTCATAACAGTAGCAAAATTACAATTATGATGTAGCAATGAAAATAATGTTATGGCTGGGGTCCCCACCACATGAGGGACAGTATTAAAGGGTCATGGCATTAGGAAAGTTGAGAACCACTGCAACAGAAGAAACAGATAAGGTTATCAAAGGACAACCAACTAAAAAATACCCCAAGCCAGACAGGAAAATTCTATCAAGCATTTGGGAAAGAACGGATACAAATCCTACACAAACTCTTCCAGAGCATAGTAAAGGACAGCAAACTCCCCAACTTTTTCTATGGAGCTAGCATAACACTGATACCTAAGGCAGGTAAGAATCTCTTAAGAATTGAGAACTACAGACCATTGTCTCTAATGAACTTTGATGCAAAAATCCTTAACAAAAAATGGCCAACAGAATACAGAAATAAATCAAATGAAGAGTTCATCATGACCAAGTGGAATTTATTCCAGGGATGCTGGAATGATCCAACATCTGAAAGTCCATCTCCAAATTAACAAGTAAATGGATAAAAACCACATGTTTCTATCAATAGACACAGAAAAGTATTTGACAATATCCAACACCCATTCCTATTTAAGACACTCAAGAAGATAGAAATGGAAGGAAACTTTCTCAATATAATACAACGTATATATGAAAAACTAACAGCCAGAAGTCAATGGAGAAAGGATGAAAACATTCCCACTGAAAAAGGGGACAAGACAAGACTGTCCCTTGCACCTATTTGATTCGACATTGCACCGAAATTACTAGCTAACAGCATAAGGAAAAGTAAAAACATTACAGAAATTCATCTGTGGAAAGAAGAAGTGAAACTATTGTTATTTGCAGAGAGATGATTTTATATATTGAAAACTCCTAAAGTTCCACAAGAGGAGTGCTGGGCATGAGAGCATACTGTGGCAGAGTGTCAGGACACAAGATCAACAACAGAAGTCTATTGTATTGCTATATTGCTATATACATAGAATAAAATCACAGAAGAGAAGGTAAAAAAACATAGTATCCTACACAATAGCCAAACATAAATTGAAATATCTAGGGATATACTTAATTAAATAAACCAAAATATTTGTATGAGGAAAATTACAGAACACTATTAAAAGAAACCAAAAGTGACCTCCACAAATGGAAGAATATCCCATGCTCATGGATCAGAAAACTCAATATCATAAAGATGTCAATCCTACCCAAGGCACTATATTAAGATAAAGCTATCCTGACACAAATACTAATATATATTTTAAAAGGAATTGGAGAAACCTACTACTAACTTCATATAGAGAAGGAAGAAGCCCAGAATTAGCAAAGAATTCCTCAAGAAGAAGGACAAAGTAGGAAAGTTTGCTTTACCTGATTTTCACATGTATTATACAGCCACAGTGGACAAAACAGCTTGGTACTGGTATAACGACACTCAGACCAATGGAAAAGAACAGAAAATCTAGAAATATAAACATCAGCATACAGACAACTCACCTTTGATAAGGGCCCCCAAAATATCAAATGGGAAGCAGATGCCCTCTTCAGTAAGTGGTGAAAAACAAATGCAAATCTACCTGCAGAAAAAATGAAGCAAGGACATCACCTTATCCACGCACAAGAATAAACTCAAGGTGGAGCCCAGATCCCAAGGTAAACTCCCAAAGCATTAGGGCCATCAATGAGGGAAATGGGACAAACCTACGAATTTTGGTTCAGGGAATACATAAACATTGGAAATAGGGAATGACACAAACACAGAGGAAGCACAAATTGGCTAGTGGGATATACTGGATGTAAAACACCCATGTGCATCAAAAGTCTTTGCTAAGAGAGCATTAAGAGAGGCCACAGACTGAGAAAACATCTTTAGCAATAGCACATCTGATAAAGCACTTATTACTAAAAATCTACAACATTCTACTAGCCTACAACAAGAAAAAATAAATAGCCCACTGAGGAGGTGGGCAAAAGACCTTAGCAGAAGTTTCACAAGGGCAGAAATCCAAATGGCCAATAAACTCATGAGAAAAATTTCCAAATCATTAGCCAAAAGGGGAAAGCAAATTAAAACAATTAAGTGATATCACCAAACACTCTTAAGATAGCCCAATTCAAAAAATCAGAAAGCAACAAGTGCTGGAGAGGGTGTGGTGAGATAGGAACTCTCCTCCACTGCCAGTGGTCCTGTAGGTATGTGCAACCACTATGGAAATCAACTGGCGATACCTAAAACAAGTGGAAATCAAACTCCCATGGGATCCAGCATTCCCCCTATTGCACATATACCCAGAAGAAGAAAGAAAAATACCAAGAACAAACCTCTACACTCCAATGTTCATTGCAGCAGAGTTCACAATTGATCAACTGATGAATGGACTAAAAAACTCTGGTATATCATGCAATGGAATACCATGCAGCCCTAAAAAGCAGTGATGAATGCATGAAGCACATCAGTTCATGGGAAGGGTTGGAGGAAATTATACTAAGCAAAATAGTGAAGCACAAAGGGACAAGTGCAGCATGAGTTCACTGAGGTAAGCTCAAAAAGTATAATGGGCATACAGGATAAGATACTTGATGCGTAACTCCTGGGTCGAGGTCCAGGCACTTTGGCAGGGGTCAGGCCCAAATCAGGGAGGCATATTGCAGCCAACTAAAAAGGCGGGGGGGGGGGGGAGAGAGAGAGAAAGAGACAAGGGTGGTGGGGGAAACAGGGCAGTAATCCACCCATGGGGAGGGTATTGTTTATGTTTCCACAGGAAAGGGAGAGAAACCAGATCTCATCCCAGAGTGCCAACCCTTGAGGGCAGCATACCAGCATGGAGCAGCAAACAGAGAGGATGACAGGCCCAGACCCAAGCCGAGCTATGGTGTCACCCTCCCCAAAAGAATGTTCTACAGAGGACTGTTAAACACTGAAGATAGAGCCCAGGGAGAGTGACGGGTCTGTCTAGACCACACGGGTGAAAACCAAAACCAAGAGAGAGAGAGAGAGAGAGAGAGAGAAGCGAGAGGAGAGAGGAGAGAGAGAAGCGAGAGGAGAGAGGAGAGAGGAGAGAGGAGAGAGGGAGAGAGAGAGAGAGAGAGAGAGAGAGAGAGAGAGAGAGAGAGAGAGAGAGAGAGAGAGGGAGAGAGAGAGAGAGAGAGAGAGAAGCGAGAGGAGAGAGGAGAGAGAGAGAACCTCATCATGGCCTCCCAAGCCCCAAGGAGGATGACATTTCTGCTTGGTGAAACAAAGGATTATAGGGCCGGCCTTACCGTGAGACACAATGCACAATGTCATCTCACTGACTCCCAACACTACAGGGGGCAGCCCTGGAGACACTGAGGAAAGGGTATCCAGTCTTCCCCACCCACAGCAGGGTGAAACACAAAGTGAGTGCAACAGGGCAGCAAGGGGAGCAAAGTATTGAAGTCCCTGAGGAATACCGAAAATAGACTTCTGACACCGGGGACAAGGCTTGGCACCTCATCAGATCCTACTGGAAAATATTCATGAGGGTCAGCCTACAGACCTGGAACTACTTATAGGCCTTTTTGTTTTGTTTTGTTTTGCTTCCTCTTTTTTTCCTTTCACTATATGTCTATCTCTAGAAGTTAGGCAGGATAAAAAATCCCAAGGAGAAAAAAATAGGGGTGCATGGGAGAGGAAGGGGTGGGTAGGGAGAACAAGGAGCCAACAAATCAGAGACAAGGGAACAACAAGCAATCTAAAATTGATGGCAAGGAGACATAGAATGACTGCTAGGTTTGATCAAGAGCAATGCATCTGAGAAGAAATACTGAGAGCCAAATGAAGGGCGAACATGATTGTGGGACAGGAGGAAGGTGAAAAGAAAAGACTAAGAGGCGAAAGCTATTTATAGAGATATAGGAATAGGCATGTATATATATAAATACATTAATTTATAAGGAAAGCGATAGAGGCCAATATACATATATTTATATATTAACTATTAAGGTAGCAGCTGGACTTTGGGTATCTACTCAAGGCCTCCCTAAACACAAGAACACTTTGTTGTAACCTGGCATTCTGTGATACCTTCCGGACATGATCGCTGAAGACAAACTGGGCGCATAAGCAAATGTGGTGAAGAGAGCGGATAGTTCCCGGCTATCACAAGCTATCACATCTGGGGTCTTTACTGCCTGAAGTTAAAAATGTGGTCATCTAGCAGGGAAGCATCTAGCAAAGCGCACGTGTATGAAGCACCAGAGCTTGTGTGATCATTTGGTGCTGACAGGATCAGTTATCAAAAGATCCGAAACAATTATATTGATGCCAATGAGGGGAGTTGGAATGGAGACCCAAATCCCCTCTGTAGACAACTGGACATCCCACAGAGAAAGATCACAAGGAAGGGACGATTCAACCAGGGTTCAGAGTAGCACCAATGGAAAACACAGCATCCCTCTAGTTCCTGAATGCTTCCTCTCCCCACCCCCAAAACTCACACTACCATGACCCAGTTCTACCTTACAAATTTGGCTAGACCAGAGTATGTACATTGGTACAGATAAGAACGCTCGACCAACATGGAATCCAGGACAGATTAAAAACCTCAGGAACAGTTGCGGGAGTAGTGGTACTCTGAGATTAGGGGGAAGTTCGGATGTGTGTGGCAGTTACATAATCTCCTGTCAACTTGAGCAAAGGGGTGGAGTCTAGCCTGTCAATCAGGTCATAGCCAATGGTGTCTCTCTGTGGGCATGGACTTCTCCTGAGAATTCTGGGAACTTGGGCCTTCCTCCCTGGAGATGAGACACGTACTCTGTTTTGTCCTCCTACTGAAAAGCCACCTGGAGCTATGCTGATTATAGCCAGAGCCCTGGAGCTGGAGGAGCCACATGGAGACCCACACTAGTGCTGAGATGCTTCCACCGCCAATGAATCCACAGTCTTTCTACCCACTGGCCTGTAATCTTCCTGCATTTGGTATTATTGCTTATGTAGCGTAAGTCCAAAGAGAAATTTATAAACTGGTATAGGGCATGTGGTCTAAAATTGGACTCATGGACTTGATCTGGACTGGGCTGGGATGTTTTCTTAATATACAATTACTCTTTGATATATCACTCTCTTACATGCACATATGAGTGTCCCTGGATCCGTTTCTCTAGTCAACCCAGACTAACACAAGGGGGAAGGCAGACAAGGGGGAAGGGGCATGGTGTCAATCATGAATAACAATAATAATAAAAATATATAATTGATCAAGGAACCATGAGAGGGAGGGTTGAGGAGGGAGGGGAAAGAGGAGGACATCGTGGATGGACACCATGCTTGGTACAGTAAAGGTCGAGTGAAAAGGAGATGGATTGACCACTTGGCTGCAAGAATGGGCTCAAATATAGCAACATTATCAGGATGGTGCAGAACTGGGCAGGGTTTTGCTCTGTTATACATACAGTCCCTATAAGTGGGAACTAACACCAGAGCACCTAAATACAGCAACCTATGAATCAGAAAGTCTGAGAGTGAGTTTTGCGATGTGTTTTAACAAGCTTTGCACCCCAATTCCCAGGCAATTCCAATGAGAAATTAGGTTTCGAACCTCTGGACTAGAGGAACACGTGAATATTAGGAGCAAGTGTACGGCAATTCACAAAGGTGTTTAGGGTGAACTGAGAATACTAGGGAGAGAGGCATGGTTAAGAAACCAATCCAAATGTAAATCTACTGCACTGAGTGCTTCTGACTCAGAGAGACCATCTAGGAAAGTATAGAACAGCTCCATCAGAGAACGCAATATGGAAAAATTCAGGGGCGGGCGGGAATCAAAGAGCATATTTCCATTTCCTTTAACCATATCTCCAAATGTTTTTCAGCACTCCTATTTTAAACATTCTTCTTCTGATATTTATTATGCGCATGTCTGTTAGTAGCGAAAAGTGAAAGTCCAACTCCGGGTTTACGGAGACAAGCTGCTACTGCCTAAGACTTCACATTCTTGAGATTTCTGAGCTCTTCATTCTCATATGGACAGCACCCCCTCCCAGTTCCTAAGTCATTCTGCAAATGATCAAGTTTCTTTTGAGTTGGAGCTCTATACAGGGATCAACATTCCCAATGCAATTCCATCGCCCCTGAGGTGAGGCTTTGCAGCTGTTTAAACAGTGAGTGCCCTGTAACAACATGACAGTGCAGGGCAGGAAGCAAAGAGCTATTCTCTTTCTAATGGAGCCTCTGATGGGAACTGAAATTAGGTGTCTTTGATTTCTGGAACTAAAACTCATCTGCTTATCATAAACTTCTCAGTGACACCTTTTCTCTCTTCCTGCAAGTATTGTCATTCTTCAAAACACTTCTACTCCCCACAATTACTGGATCTGGTGCGATTTTCTTTGAAAGCATATACCTTTAGCTTTAAAATATTTCCACCTAGTGATGGGCAGAAAATTGTAACCGGTTTCAGCATCACTGCAGAAACTAGGGGACTCAAATGGGTAAGCACTAGGCTGGAGGTTTGCATTCTGCCAGAGGCACCACAAAAGAAAGGCATGGCATTCCACTTCCCAAAACTCAGTCATTGACCACGCAAAAGTGCACAGTTACACTCTAATACAAATGGAGTTCCTGTGAGTAGAGTCCACTCAAGAACAACTGGTTAATCAATGATTATTATTCTGAAATTAAGGGATTACATACTGGATTATCAAATTATTTTGCTTGAGTTAATATAATAAATATCCAGTATTACCACACGATTCCCAGATCCCACATCCTCTAGTCTAGCCAGATTTGTAAGGTAGAATTGGGATCATGATAGTGGGGCAGAAGGAAGCATTTAGGAACTAGAGGAAAGTTGTATGTTTCATCGTTGCTACATCACAAACTGACTGGCTCGCCTCCTCCCGGAGACCTCTCTGTGAGGGGATGTCCAGTGGCCTACAAATGGGCTTTGGGCCTCCACTTCTCACCCCCCCTCATTCACTATGATAAGAGTTTTTGTTCTGATGATGCCTGATACCTAATCCCATCGACACCTCGTGATCACAAAGGCTGGTGTGCATCTTCCATGTGGGCTTTGTTGCTTCTGAGTTAGATGGCCGCTTGTTTGCCTTCCAGCTTTTAAGACCCCAGACGCTATATCTTTTGATAGCTGGGCATCATCAGCTTTCTTCACCACATTTGCTTATTCACCCACTTTGTCTTCAGCAGTTGTGTCAGGAAGGTGAGCATCATAGAATGCCAATTTAGTAGAAGAAAGTATTCTTGCATTGAGGGAGTACTTGAGTGGAGACCCAATGTCTTTCTGCTACCTTAATACTAAACCTATAAATATGTGCGCATATATCTATTTCCCCATCCTCATATATAAATATATGTGCATATGTATATGCTTTTATTTGTACCTCTATAAATGCCCTTTGCTCTTTCCTCTATTTCCTTTGAGTTTCCTCTAGGCCAACTATCATGCTCAGTCTTCATTTGGGTTTCAGTAATTCCTCTTGGTTACTTACCTTTGATCACGCCCTACCAGGCCTCCTATACCCTCCTCTCCACCGATTTGGATTACTTGTTATTCCCTTGTCCCTGGGTTTCTTAACACCACTACTTTCTCCTTACCTCCCCCTCTCCCATGTCCCTCCAGAACTGTCGGTCCCGTTGTTTTGTCCTCCAGATTGTTCATCCAGCCTATCTTATTTAGACAGACCAGCAGAGATAAGAACATGCATAAAACAAGACAGAGCAAAACCAAGCAACAATATACAACAAAACAACAAGAACAAGAAACTAATGACCAAAAAAAAAAAAACCAAAACACAAGAAAGAAAAGTTTGTATTTAGTTCAAGGACTGTTTGCTGGCCTTTAGGAGTGTTTTCCAGCCCAGTCTGTTGGGGCACCATACCCTGGCCCAAAAGTCCACCTTCAGCATTCCCTGGGGACCTCACCACTCCATTCCCTTGCTATTCTGTTGCACCCCTTTAGTGTTTTGCCTCGGTGTGGCAGGATCAGATTGGACACAATTTCCACACTGTGTCTCCAGTGTTGTCCCCTATAGGGATATGGGTCAGTGAAGGGTGTTATGTCTCATAGTGGGTCCTGGCCATGTGGTCCTCTCTGTGGACTGGCTGCTCTAATTGGGAGCATCGTCCTCAAAGCCTGGTGGACCAGGATGTGCTCCACTCTCTCATCCTCCCTCTTCATCTGCTCCATGTGCTCTGATTAGATATGTCCCTCTCCCAGAGCTGCAGATTCAATGCCATCCTTTGAAATAAACTATTCTGGGGGGAGGGCCAGGTGTCCATGTAGTAGTTGGAATTAGAGCCAGTCCCCCAGACCTCTCCACTGGTTGCCTCCTCCACACCAGCATGTTGCATTTACATCTTAGAGCACTGGGTTGAAGTCTGGTTCCCTTTCCCTGTTAAGATATAAACAATACCCTCTCCTTGGGTGGGTTAGTGCCCTGTGCCCTCACTATCCATTTTTTTCCTTTCCCCACCTCCTTTTTAGTTGTCTACCATAAGTATCCCTGTATTTGGTCTGGCCCCTGCCACACTACCTGGTCCTCACCCCAGGAGTGTGTGTATACAGTAGCTTGTTCCCCGTGCTAAAAAGCAATGATGAACGTATGAAGCACATTGCTGCATGGGAAGAAATGGAGGAAATCATGCTAAGCGAAGTAAGCCAAGCACAAAAGGACAAGTACAACATGAGTCTGCTGAAGGAAGCTTTTAAAAATGCAAAAGGGGCATATTGTGATTTTTAATAAGCCTTTCTCCACTCCTGATGCCCTGTTCTTATTCACACAGTCCGGCTTCTCCGATTATATGAAATCAATAAATGTAGTGAAGTGATCCAAACCTAAGGAACCATTCCTGATTCTAAACAATCCAGTATCCCCTTTTCTGTCAAATGATTACTTCTTCTGATTGCTCCTCTGAAATGTTATCCAAAGTTCATAACAATCCACCCAGTTGATGCTTTTGCATAATAAACAATTAAAGGAAACTTCTCTCTAGTTTTCTCTGATTTCAGCAATATATTAGTCTGGGTACTTTAGAGAAACAAATCCACAGAAAATGATGTATAAGAGAGAGTTTTATATAAAGCTTACGTGCATATCAAGAAAACATCCCAACTCAGTGCTGCCCAAGCCCACAAGTCCAACATTAATCCATTAACCCATATGTCCAACACCAGTCCACAAAGTCCTCCTCCATTTCACAAGACAGACGCAATGACGGTGACTGCAGGAGGAAGCCGAGCCAGTGAATATGTAAGCATCTCAGTCCTTCAAGGATCTCCACATGGCTTCCCCAGGACCCCGGGCTGCATTGGGGTAGGTCCGTGTGGCTTCTCCTTGGGGATGTCTTGCAGGAAGTCAGTCTTTCAAGCTGAAGCTGGGAACTAAGGCAGCTGCACCCTGGTGTGACCATCACAAAGCAAGAGACTCCAGAACTCGAAAGGCAAGGCTCACCAAGCCATTTATCCCTCCGCCCTTCAATTAATCCCACATGTGTTTATCGGCCAGGTTGACACAATAAACTAACTCAAGCAAAGACTCGTTTGATGTCAGCAATAATATACCTTATTCAATGTCCTCTTCGGAATCCAGTTTGTATTTATTTTGGCTGAGATAGTTAGCTCCTTCATCTTTTCCACAGATATATTCATATGCTTCCTGTGTATTCCAGTAGGTATCACATGTATAATCATCATTTATGCTGTTTAAACATGTATTTGCAATGACTAATCTGTTAGTCTTCCAAAATTCTATCATGCAGTATTGCTACCAACAAGATAATATATATTTTCCAACTTAATTCTTTCTCTTTGGTTCCAACTTTCATATTACAATAACCAATAAATATCAATGCCTCTTTATTGCATGTTTGACTAATTTAGGACTGCAGTTGACAGAATTCTTCAATTATTTAAATCAATGACGTCAGTGGTTGTTGTGTAAGTTTGTCTTCTCAGTAGTATCTTATCATACACAGCTTTGCATTTCAAGATAGATGGTAACATATTTTTAATCATATATGGAATAGTAAGCTATATAATTGTTCAATTAAAATAACCAACATAAATCTATTTCAGTTCACTTATGCCTGGAATACTGATATTCATATGTTACATTAAATTTCTAGCTATTTCAAATTTCCTATCTTCATACTTCATAGATTCAGTATTCTGATTATGCATGGAGACTTACAACTATTTATTCTCATTTTGAATTGTGCCACATCAAAAAATGAAAGTCTTAAAAAAATGTGCTTACTTCAAGTTATTAAAGTCTGCTTTACTTTGAGGAGGCAGGTCTTCACCAGACATATTTTCAAGCCATCTGACCTGAGGACCTCACCTCCTAGCACTATATCAAGCACTGTTCCACTGATCTGGATACATTTTAAGTGGCAGATTTTTTTTTAGAAGTGAATCTCTAATTCCATCTTCCTAGCCTTCCTTAATCTGGAAGCTCTACGAAACCGTTTATCCTCAGTGACCCTGCTGGTATTTGAAATCCTGGTGGCATCGCTTCCAGCATCAGAGCAACATTCAAGACACCACTAATGCACATTGATAGGTGAGTGATGGTGGGGAAAGGTTAGAGAGGAGGAGTCACTGTACTTTGAGGTGTATTGGTCTACATGGGATATATATATATATGTGTATATATATCATACTTTTACATTTTTGTTTAAGAAATGTTTCAATGATTTGGTAGCAAAACTTTTGCCTTGCCCTCATATGTAGCCAGGGACTTCAAAGGTTTGTGGAAAACAAATTCATTATCACTTAATTCCATTTTCCCAGGACCTGTTTGAAGTCTTCTTATTTAAATTTCTGTAGACTTATGCACACAAATTGTCCTGATTTTTATTTCTTAGATGCAAGAGGAAAATAAATAATAGCATTCTTATTAAAATAGTTCAGTTACTTGAAATAACAATCATTTTAAGAGAGTATACAGATACCATATTTACATATGACAGTCTAAGAATATGCCCATTGTCTTTGAGAAATCTGTAATACTACCCCCTTCCTTCTCTCTCAAAAATTTTCAAGTCATTCCATGATGCACACTTTCCTGACATGATCACTGAAGACAAATGGGTGCATAAGTAAATGTGGGGAAGAAAGCTGATGGTGTCCAGCTATCAAAAGATGTAGCATCTGGGGTCTTAAAGGGTTGAAGGTAAATAAGTGGCCATCTAGCTCAGAAGCAACAAAGCTCATATAGAAGAAACACACCATCCTGTGTGACCACGAGGTGTCGAAGGGATCGGATATCAGGCATCAAAGAACAGAAAGTCTTATCATTGTAAATGAGGGTGAGTGCAGAGTGGAGACCCAAAACCCATCTGTTTGCAACTGAACACCTCCTTACAGAAGGTTTGCAGGGAGGAGATGAGCCAGTCAGGGTAGAGGGTAACACTAATGAAACATACAACTTTCCTCTAGTTCTTAAATACTTCCTCCCCCCACTATGATGATCCCAATTCTACCTTACAAATCTGGCTAGAGGGTGTACACTGGTACAGATAGGAACTGGAAACACAGGGAATCCAGGGTGCATGATCCCTTCAGAACCAGTGGTGTGAGTGGCGATAATAGGAGGGTTGAGAGAGGGTGGGTTGGAAAGGTGGAACTGATTACAAGGATCTACATGTGACCTCCTTCCTGGCGATGGACAAGAGAAAAGTGGGTGAAGGGCAATGTTGGGCAGGGCAAGATATGACAAAATAATAATTTATAAATTATCAAGGTTCATGAGGGAGAGAGAGAGGGGAGGGAGGGGAAAAATGAGGAGCTGTTGCCAGGGGCTTAGGTGAAGAGCAAATGTTTTGAGAATGATGAGGGTAATGAATGTACAAATGTGCTTTACACAGTTGATGTATGTATGGATTGTGATAAGAGTTGTATGAGCCCCTAATAAAATGATTAAAAAAAACACAATATGAAGATGGCACAATCTTGATTGGTGACAACTAAGAGGACTTGAATGTTTTACTGCTTATTATAAAAAATACAATATTTATTGTGCATTACACCTCAATGTAAAAAAATCATAACTGGACCAGTAAGCAGCATTGTGATAAAATTTTAAAAAATTAGTCACCACAGATTTAATTTTATTTGGATCCACAAGAATTCTTGTGGAACTATCAGACAGGAAACCACAGGCAGATCGCATTAGGTAAATCTTCTGCAAAAGACCTCATAAAAATATTAAAGAATAATGTTGTCATTTTGAGGACTAAGGTGCTCACGATTTAGGCGATGGCATTTTCAATCACTGCATGTATGTGCAAAGGCTAGAAAATCACCAAGGAAGACAGGAAAATAACTGATGCCTTCAAATTATCATGTTGGGGGAGACTATTAACTATACTATGGACTTCCAGAAGGAGCAAGTCTATCTTGGAAGAATTGCATCCAGAATGTCCTTTAGAAGCCAGGAAGATGAAACAGAATCTCATAAACTTTGGACCAGTTCCTGGTCTCCCGTGATAATATGTCCAAAGTGTGGGAGAGGAAGTCACAACACAATTGCTTTTAAGGAATTTCTGGTAATACTGCTTTTGAGATATATTTTAATTCTCATTGACAACACCACAGTTCAAATGCATATATCTTTCTTCAGTCTTCCTTACTGAATGTCCAATATTCTCCTTTGTATGAAGCGATTGAAAATATCATGGCTTGGATCAGGCTTACTTTAATCCTCAAAGTTTGATCCTTGTTTTTCAATACTCTAAAGAGCTCTTAAGCCACAGAATACACAATGCAATGCATCCTTTGAGCTATTTACTGCCAGCTCATGAACATTGATTGAGGATCCAAGCAAGATGAATTCCTTGACAATTTCAATCTCTTCTCTGTTTATGTTTATTTTACCTACTGGTCTAGTTGTGATTATTTTGGTCTTCCTTGCATTGATTGGTAACCCACACTGAACATTGCAATCTTTTATCTTGTTCAGCAGTGCCTCAATTCCTCCTTACTTTCATCAGGCAAAATTGTGTTAGCTGCATATAGCAGGGTCTTAATAAGCCTTCTTCCAATCCTGAGGCCACATTCTTCTTTATGTAATCCAGCTTTTCTGATGATTTGCTCAGCATACAGATTGAATACTTATGCTTATCGAATGCAACCCTGATGCACACCTTTCCTGATTTTAAAGCATGCAGGACTCCTTTGTTCTGTTCCCATGACTGTCTCTCGGTTCGTGTACAGTTCTTCTCAGGAGCACAATGATATGTTCTGAATTTCCATTCTTTTCAAGGTTCTTTATAGTTATTTTTTACAATACACAGTAAATCTCCTTTGCCTATTCAACAAAACACAAGTAATCATCTTTTTGGTATTCACTGCTTTGAGCCAAGATTCATATGGTGTCACCAATCATGTCCCTTGTTCTACATGCTTTTCTGAATCCAGTTTGAATCTTGGGTAGCTCCCTCTCAATGTACTGCTGCAATCGTTGTTGAATGATCTTCATAAACATTTTACTTTCATGTGATATCAATGATATTGTTTTGTAAGTTTTTGCAGTCTCTTGGGGACCCTGTTTTTGGAATGGATACACTTTTGGTTCTCTTCCAGTTAGTCGGCCAGGTAGCCGTCTTGCACATTTCTTGGCATACGCAAATGAGTCCTTGTTGTACCTCAACATCATCCCAATTGATATTCTATTAATTCCTGGAGCCCTGTTTTGGGGTAATACATTCAGGATGCCTTGAACTTCTTCTTTGGGTCCCATTGGTTTTGATCATATGCTACCTCTGGAAATGGTGGAATGTGGACTAGTTCTTCTTGGTGCAGTGACTCGGTGCAGTCTTTCTATCTTCTTTGGATGTTTCCTATGTGGTTCAGCATTTTTGAGCTAGAATATTTCAATATTCTACTTCAAGGTTTGAATATGTTTTAATTATTTCAGTTTAATATATGCTAGCATATATTTTTTTCTTTTGGGCTTTCTAAATCTAAGTCTTTGCACATTTCATCATAATATTTGACTTGTCTTTTCAAGCTGCCCTTTGAATGTTTTTGTTTAGCTCTTTGACTTCATCAGTTCTTCCATTTGCCTTAGCTACTCGACAATCAAGAACCAGTTTCAGAGTTTTTTCTGACATCCACATGAATCTTTTCTTTATTTTTAATGGCTTTTTGTCTTCCTCGTGTATGGTGTTTTGATGTCAACCCACAGCTCATCAGATCTTCTTTCATTAATGTTCAATGTATCAAACCAGTTCTTGAGATGTTCTCCAAATCTAGGAAGGACATACTCAAGTTCATATTTTGGCTCTTGTGCACTTGTTTCCATTCTCTCCAGCTTCTACCTGAACTTTCATGTTCACCATTCCTGGCCCTTATTTCCCTTGCCGGTAGAAAGCTTGTTCATTTCTCCTCCACAGATGTAGTCAATTTGATTTCTGGGTATTCCATCTGGAGAATTCTACATGTGTATTCACCATTTGTGTTGTTTGAAAAAAGTATTTGTGATGAAGTCATTGATTTTGTAAAATTCTGTCATGGGATCTCCAGCTTCATTTCTATCACCAAGACCATCACTTCCGTCTACTGTTTTTCCTTTGTTTCTAACTTTTGCATTCTAATCACCAATAATGATGAATGCACCTCAAATGCATAGTTGATCAATTTCACAATGAAGATGTTGATAGAATTAATCAATTTCTGCATTGCTAGTTTTACTGTTCAGTGCATAAATTTGAATAATAGTGGTATTGCCGGGATTTCTTTGTATGTGGATAGATATAATCTTATCATAGGCAGCTTTGCAGTACAAGATAGATGTTGAAATATCCTTTTGGATGATCAATGCAATGACATTTCTCGTGAATTTTTCATCCTGGCATATTAAACCGTATGATTTTCTCATCAAAGTGGCCAATACCAGTCCACTTCAGTTCAATAATGTCTTCATTCCATTTTGTTATTTCATGAATTGAGCTGTAATTAATCAAAAATCTCTATTGTTAGGTGCCACTGAGTCAGTTCTGACCCATAGCAACCCTATGCACAAAAGAACGAAACACTGCCCAAGGTTGCATCATACTCTAATTGGTCCTAGGCTTCAGCCTATTGTTGTAGCCACTGCATCAATCCATCACCTGAGGGCTTCCTCTCTTCCACTGTTCCTTTATTTTACCAAGCATAATGTCCTTCCCTGGAAACTGGTCTCTCCTGACAACATGCCCAAAATATGTAAGAGGAAGTATTGCCATCCCTGCCTCTGAAGAGCACTCTGGCTATACTTCCTCCAAGACAAATCTGTTTGTTCCTAGACAATTTGTGGTACTTTCAATATTCCTCACCAGCACCACAGTTCAAACACATCGATCCTTCTCAGTCTTCCTTATTCAGTGTCTAACTTTCACATGCACAAGACTCACCAAAAATACCATGACTTGAGTCAGGTTCACCTTAATCCTGAAAGTAACATTCTTGCATGGCAGTACTCTAAGGGGATTTTGTGCAGCAGATTTACCCAATGCAGTGTGGGTTCTGATCTCTTGGCAGTTGCCTCTGCAAACATTGATTGTGGATCCAAGCAAGTCAAAAATCACCGACAACTTCGATCTTTTCTCCATGTATTATGGTGTCACCTCTTAGTCCAGTCTTTTGGTCTTCTTTTCATTGAGTGATAATGAGTACTGGAGGATACGATCTTTGTTCTTCCTAAGTAAGTGCTTCCAGTCCTTTATTAAAGTCCTCTATTAGGGATTAATCAAAATATTTACTAGCACGTTAATGTAGAAAATGAACTGGTTTAAAATATACAATTTGGGCCTAAGGAAAAAGGAGGAATGAAAAGAAGAAAAATGTAAAATATTAACTCATTGCTATATGAGTTGTGGTTTTAATAATATTCATAACTCAGACCTTAAAGAAACTGATGTTCAGAAAGAAAGTGACTGAACACTGAATTAATGAACTGGAAAATTAATCATAACTTAATGTGTAAGTAAATAGCTTTTCAAAAGCATGAATATATCTAGTGTCCTTCTCCATCACTAGTACTTTATCTCATGGATTTAAAAACATTGTATGAAAATTCTGCATTAAAAATATAGAACATATCTCCAAAATTTAATTTAATCACTTTATTTCATTTATGTGAGTAAGAATGACTTTCAGGTAAAAGAAGTCAAAGTAACACAATAAATTTAGGGTCTGGCTCTAAGGCTTTCTGATTTTTATACTTGTGCTCTTTAACCCCAGCATTTACAGTACAAACACTTCACCACTAAAAACAAAGATTCCAAATGAAAAGTCCAGATTTATATGAGAAGTCAGGAATGGTTTGGAACATTGCTCCTTGAGGCAGGGAGCATAAAGGGTGAATACAGATTTGATAAAATTACAGGTAGAGAAAAATGTTTCTAAGCTACAAATAACTGGATCTCATAACTTGACCATTTCAGGAGGTTGTATTAGGTTTCTGGAGTGGGTTTTACCTCGATTCTTTGGTTTGCATGCTGAAAGAATGCTTAAGCACGTTTTGTAATCCAAGTGAGTTTTTATGAACGAACAGAAAATTTCAGGTTTTACAGTCTCAAAAGGGGACACACTATTTTTGGAAAGCATCCCAAGTCGTGTGGAAGCTGTGATGGGGTCCAAACTGGACACGGAAAACCACCTGGAAAAGAGCACCCATGTGTGCAGAACTGAGGAGCCTCAGGGACCAAGAGGTCAAGTGGAAGAGAAAGACAGAGAGCAAGAGGGCAAGAAGGTGTGCGTGCTAGGGGGTGCTCCCTGCCTTTTTTTCTATCCCAGCCCCTGGCTGGGGGAGGTGTGGTTGAAGTCATTGATTGACTTCATTGGCTGAGTTAGGCCTACCTGTGTAATGTCATTAGCTGGTACCTAAAGTGGTTGGCCTCAAGGTATTGGTTTTACCTGGGCCTAGGGCTTATGTCTGAAAATGCTCAGTCTGGGTTTTTCCCATAGGTGTCTAATGGGGTGCCTGATTTCTTTTCAACTTTCTCTCTGGGGCCTTTGCAATCTGGCTACATAACAGTTGCATATGAGCAAAAACCAATGGTGCTGAAGGAGGAAGGCCAAGCTGCACTGAAAAAAAAATGAGCTCAATACAAGTCTCCATGAATTAATGGAATACCAGTTGAAAAATTTTACCCAGCTGATGAAACACTGAAAGCACTCACTAGTCTATGCCAGGAAATTTGGAAAAGAGCTACTTGGCCCATTGACTAGAATAGATCCATATTTGTACCCATTCCAAAGGAAAGTGATCCAAGAGACTACTTAAATTATAGGAAAATATCAATGATATCACATGAAAGTAAAATTCTACTTAAGATCATCCAGAAACAGTGGCAGCAGTACATTGACAAGGAGCTGCCAGAGGTTCAGGTCAGATTCAGAAGAGGTTGTGCAACCAAGAATATCATTGCTGTCAGAAGGACCTTGGCTGTAAGCCAAGAATACGATAAAGATGCTTACGTGTCTTTTATTGACTGTGTCAAGGCATCCCACTGGATCATAACAAAATATGGATAGTCTCGAGAAGACTGAAAATTCAGAACACTTCATTGTGCTCATGAAGAACTTGTACATGGAGCAAGAAGCAGTTGTGCAAACAGCACAAGGAACTATCACGTGATTTAAAATCATTCAAGAGATGTGTCAGAGAGGTAGCCTCTCACCACACTTACACCATCTTCAGGCTGAACAAATATGCAGAGACGCTGGATTGTATGGAGAAGAATGGGGCTTCAGAATCGGAGAGACCTATTAACAACCTGCGATATGCAGCTGACACAATCTTGTTTGTTGAAAGTGAAGAGCACTTGAAACACTTGCTGATGAAGATCAAGGATTGCAGCCTTCAGTATGGACAACAATTCAATGGAAAGACCAAAATCATCACAACTAGAACAGAGCTAACATCATGATAAATGGAGAAAGGGTTAAAATTGTGAAGGACTTTTTTTTCTTTCTTGGATCCACAATTAATGTGCAAGGAAGCAACAATCAAGAGGCCAAGAGATGAATTGAATTAGCGAAATCTGCTGCACAAGACTTCTTCAGAATATTGAAATGCAAGAATATTTGAGGATTAAGGTGCACCTGACCCAGGCCAAGGTGCTTTTCATTGTTTCATCCCCATATGAAAGATGGAAATTGAATAAAAAAGACCAAAGAAGAATTAATATTGTTATAGAGAGCAGTATTGAAAGTGCCATGGACTGTGAGAAGGACAAACCTATTTGTCTAGGAAAAAATACGGTCCCATTGCTCTTTAGAGGCAAAGATGGCTAGACTTCTTCCTACATATTGAGACATGTTGTCATGACGGGTCAGTCCCTGGAGAAGGCCAGCAAGAGAGGAACTCTCTCAAGGAGATGGGTTGACGCCATGGCTGCAACAATGGGCTTACGCATAGGAGCAATTGGTATGACGGGGCAGGCCCAGGCAGCTTCTGCTGCGCATAGGTGGGAACCAACTGGCTGGCGCTTAAAAACAACAGGCAGAGGAGGTGAACACTAACAGGTAATCCTGTCTTCTCTTAATGTTCCTCTTTATTTGAGGGTAGATATTGTCAAAATTAGAAAGAACATGCCTATCAGAAGTAGTAACCTGAAATTTTAAGAATTGCTGTTGTGAGAAAATAGGGAATTTGGCCAGAATGCTATATAGAAAATTACTCACATTCAGGCATTGTTATTACAAAATTATTTGACTTTCATATATAAAAGCTTAAAGAGATTTTTTTAAAGACAGAATCGATTGACTCATAGTTTAAAAATTTTTTAAAAGCAGCAAACTCTTATCCCAAGTAAACACTTTTTCATGGAATTGTTCTAAAAGAAAGCATATTTGTCATCTGTTCATGAAACGTCATTGGCTTTCTCTAAATCATTCTACAGGTCTGACTTTGAACACTATGACTGCAGTTTGTTCATCAATCCAGAGCATTCTCACAATGGCAACAACAACAGCAACACAAATGCAAGGCTAATACTATAGTATTATTAGCAACAATGACTAACAATTGCAGGATATAAATGGAAAAAGTGCCATTGATGATAGATAATACAGTGGCTTTCAACCCCTTGTAAGGGAGTCTAATTATAGTATCTCCTGCTACCTTCTGTCTTTCAGCCTAACCCTCCTGACCTTGAATGGGAATATGTATCACTTCCTCCAAAACAATTCCATTCCGTTCAATCATGAAGAAAACCTATGTAATGCAGATCCCCCACTTCCTTTCCTCTGATGTCTAGATCTTTCAAACTCCCTAAGTCACACACACAGCATTGCCGTACACCGTTACCTCCTCCTCAATGAAATTGTTGAGAAACACTTCAAAAAGTCATGTTCCGGAGGTGGACAAACTGGCAAGGGAAGAGGGGAAGGAAGGGAAATCAAGTCAAGGCTTGCCAAAATAATGGAGGGAGGGAGTAGGGGTTGGTGGTAGTAGTGATGAGAGTGGTGTTGGTGGTGGGAAGTCCTAATTTTTGCTGAGCCAAGCCAAATGACACCTGGTTTATTAATTCTGGATGGAAATTGAGTTAGGTGATTTAAACTCAGGTTTTTGTGTTGGTAAATAGGAAAGCAGTTTTAAGAGAATAATGGGGTAAAGAAGGATGGTCTCACAGGACACCTTTGACTCTCTGAAGTGTTTCAAAGACTAAGGATTTCCATGCAGACCCATTGAGACAACAGGCACTCAGCAGACAGGACCAAACTTACACAGGGCACTCTCTCATGTAGCTAGATTCATATCCCAAAAACCTACAGATAAGATTTTCCTCAGTACTTTCAGTGATGTATTCCTTGTCATAAATAATAACCATACTAAATATGTGCAGGATAAAGGGAGATCGTTTTTAAACAGGAAGCTTTTCAAGGTCTATTGCAAGGCATCAGCTACCCTTAAAGTTAAAATAATGTTTGACAGGGTCAGAAATGAGACATAAAAGATTTTAAAAGAAAATTTTAAACCAGACAATTTTTGCACAAATAAAGGGACAGAAATGGAAACATCAAAGCTCAGGAACTGTATATATGCACAAAGCATTAGGAGTTTCTGTTCTCTTTAAAACCTGACATGTGTTGTGTAGTGTGCTTAGAGCTATTAAGGGAACGCAGACTTCTTTCCCAGCAGTTCTTTGACCACTCACATCTTCCCTGGTCATGGGAGGAGGGCTGTGGAGTTTCCCTGGAATAGGAGCAAGGTGCTGCTGTGCTCTGCTAGAGGATTCAAAGCAGCAGAGAGTGCCAGGTAAGGCATTCAATATGGGGTTCTAGCAAGTAAAAAGTCCTTGTTCTTGACTCAATGACACTTGATTTCCTAATACAGTGGTTCTTATTCCTTAGTACAAGAATTCTAATAGAGAGCTGGCTTCTGGAGTCACAGCGGCTTTGTAGGACTAAGAGTAATTCTTAGATTTGAGAATCCTTGGAATTATTTGTCCAATTAAAGAAACATGTGTAAGGTACTTTTCTCATGGGTGGATGTGAAATTCCTTATACATTTAAGAGGTATTTTCATAACTGAAACACACTTTAGCTTGATTGTTTTAGTTCATAGGAAAGTGTGTCATTTCACTTTAGAAAATTATTAGAGAGATTTCTGGTATGGCATAATTGCTTAGAAATTGAGCTTGGGTACTTGGCCTTCAAGAACATTTCTCTGCTCTTGTATAAAACTGCTTTTCAGAGCACATCAATGTGAAAGGGACGGAGAGACCCTCCAGTTTTTCCCAAATTAACTGTTCTCCTGAGTCTGGTTTTCAGAGTTAAGATATCCTTGATTTATCAACATTCATATGCATATTGGAAAGCACACATTTTAGATCTAGACATATATAGATACATCTTCAGCATCCACCCCTTGTTAGCTAGGAGATCTTGAGAAAATTCGTAAACCTCTCAGGGCTTGAGGTTCTTATCTATGTAACTGAGGTAAACCTTTAGCATTCAGCGAGTATTGGTAACTTGTTCTATCTTCAACAGAAGGACAACTGATTCAATAAGTTTCCATTTGTTGGAAAGAAGTATGAGATTATGAAAAGGCAAACTATTCTCTCTTTTTTTAATCAATTTTTTATTTTGGTAGTTTTAAATACGCTAGATTCTTAAGGTTGAATGCTTGAATTAGAACAAAAGAGTTAAGGGATTATGTGAAACCAACCTCCTTAATTCTTTCCTGGATTATGGTCAGGGCTTTCTAATTGATGTCATTTCCTCTAATTTGTTTTCTCCATATATAAGAAAAGAAAAGAGGAAGAAAAAGCACACCTCCTAAAGTATGGTCCAGATTCTTATAACATATATAGTTCCCAAATTCCAGTGGCTTCAAAGAAGATGATGATGCATGTCATATTTGGTCCCATTCCAAAATAAAGGTGATTCATCAGAATGAGGATATTGCCAAATGATGTTATTAATACTAATGTACATTTCCAAACAATATTATTAATAATACACACAAGTGCAATTTACTGAAGAAATTACAAGAATGAAGGCAGCCGCACCTACAAAGAGCTGCAAGAAATCCAGGCTCGATTCAGAGGACAGGGGACAAAGGCTATCACTGGTGATATCCAATGGATCGTGTGTGAATGAGGAGAATATTCCAAATTTCTTATATTTAAAATAATGGCTGACTATGTAAAGCCATTTCACTGTATGGGAAAAAATATGGATAGCATTTCAAAGAATGGGAATCTCATCACATTTCACTTTATTCTTTCATAACCTGGATACAGACAGAGGTGGTTGTTTGAATAGGAACAAGACAATACTCACATTTAAAAACAGGAAAGGTGTGCATGGGTTGTACCCTTTCATAATACGTATTCAATCTATGGGCTGAGGAAATAGCTCTAGGGGCTGGACTCTGTGAGGAAAACGTTGAATCATGTGCTGGTGAAGGTCAAATGGCCAGCAGCAGGAATCACACCACAGCATAGAAACAAAAGTCATCGCGGCTGTACCAGTAAGCAATATCATAATAAATGGAAAGAAGATTGAAGGATTTGGGGACACTCTATATGTGATATCCCAGATGTCACATCCCAAATCATATGAAGCTATTGATCCAAATAATAACATGACCAAACTCAAAACTAAACTTGCTGTTATTGTCCATTCTGATTCACAGTGACCCTAAAATAGGGCCAGTGTAACGACCTCTTTGGGGTTCCAACACTTTAAGTCTTTACAAGAGTGGGTAGCCTCATCGAGATGCTTGAGGTTTTGAACTGCTAAGCTTGTGGTTAGCAGTTCAAATGGTAATGTACTACACAACCAGAGCTCCTTGTAACATGACACTAGCTGTTTTATACAAGAAAGATTCCGTAGATGTTAGTGGGTGTGAAGAAATGGTCTCCTAAATGGTATTATGGAATCCAAATGCATATACATATGTGTATTTGTATATGTATGTATAATTATATGTATAATTCACAACCCAGGGCAGTATACTGTGGTGATATGATAGTTGTTTGTTGTTGTTAACTATACTCATGATGATCCTATGTGTACAGACTAGAAGTTACCTATAGAGTTTTAAGGCAGTGACCTTTTGCAAGTACATTACAGGTGTTTCCTCTGGGTGACCAATCTTTCCATCACAGTCAAGTGCTTAACTATTTGTGCCACCCAGAGATTCCTAAATAAAAGGTGGAATATCTAAATATTTATAGAGAGGAGTCAATTTGTTAGGCAAAGCTAGCAAACTAGAATGAGTGCTTTAGCATTTCCATTCAAGTATCAGAATACCAGGGAGAGGGAAGGTCAGAAGGTGAAGTGTCTCCTTCTTGGCAGATGGGAAGAACAGGATATAATTGTCTTTATAAAATGAAACACAACAGGCATTGAATAACTCACTTAAAATACAAACAAACAAGGCATATGACCCTCAACTGCATGCCCCTCAGTCTAGCCACAAAAAAAGGTTTGGCTGTGTACTATTTCCTTGGGGGTGGGGGAAAAGAAGAGAGTATACATTTCTTCACACATCTAAAGATTCCTTTGAACTCACTCTACTTATATCCCTACATATTTTTATTTGAAGACTACAGAACCCACAAATCCAGGCAGATAAATTAAATTTTGTTGCAAACACTTTTGAACAATTTTTCCTCCCTGTGATTTTAGTCAAAACTTTTAGTCAGGGAGGAGGAGTGAGTCATAAGTTCATTTAAGAAACATTTAGGTCAAAAAGAAAAAAGAAAAACAAACACTTAGGTCATCTGCTTTGGGTCTATAGCATTTCAGATTTTTGTTGATTTTCTTTTTACATCAAAACCTATGTTATATTAAATCAGGCTAAATAAATTTTGTGAATATCTCCTATATTTATCTTCTGGGACATATTTCGGTGCTACACATTATTTATCAAAGAAGCGATGAAGACCACAAGTTTCCAGAAAGTTATATGACTGGGAATTTTGAACAATTAGGAAGCATGGAAGAAAGCTTGGGTTTGAGACTATAGAACTTTAAATGCATTACTAGCAGAATGAGAAAAATCACATAGTGAACAAAATTTATTGAGTGATTATTATTGTTAGATCCTGTTCTGTAGGCCCCCAACTCATGAAAACATCTTGCACCAGGACAAGAACTGCTAGGGAAGGTGAAAATCTATCAGTGAACTACCCCAGTGGACTAAGTGCTGCCCTGGAATGGAGAACTCACTGGGTCTCAAGGAACCATGAAAAATAAGCCAGGAGGAATGAGCGGGGGAAGAGTTTGGAGAGAGCCAAATCACCAGCTAGCTTACTGGTAATCTATCTGGGATGCAGTAGTGAGTTACTGTGTTCAGAAGATTGATCCAGAAGCATCATGTCGATTGAGAAAAGAGTAAAGGAAATAGGAGCGTACGTAAGAGTGATTACTGTAATTGCATTAGTCAAAGGTCTTAGTAGGTTGATGACAGAGGCATCAAAGGAAGGAAAAATCATCAACATTAGACCAAGAAACAATAAACGAAACTGGTGACTATTGTAAGTGTGGTGGGGGGAAATATTCGAAGGGTGCGTGTATTCAAAAATACTATTGATGATTATAACAACTTTGACAGCTTTAGAACATAGTTACCCTTTTTCCCTTTTCAGAGTTCGTACCTAGGACTCCCGTGCCAGCTTCCCATGTTACTGTATTCTGGAAGCTATGCTATGAGTATTTCAAATAGCTGCAAGCTCCCCTCACCCCCCATGATGGGCAGACTTCAACAGACTTTGAAGACTAAGAAGTTGATGATTCACATCTGAAATATTGACCAGTGAAAACCTGATAAATATCAGCAGGACACTGTATGATACAGAACAAAAAACATGAGTCCTTCATGTGAGACATTCAAAATCTGACCTGGGACCATCTGCCTTCTCAAAGTAAAGTCAAAATGAAATGAATGGAAACAAGATTTGAGGAAATTGTGTTAGCTTTTGAGGCATGATTATAAAAATGTACTTGCAAGCATATATTAATAATCAGAACTTAAAGTGTAGGAAGTTTGTATCAAGGAAAATTGGAAGTTGTCAAAATGAAATGGAATATGTAAAGATCAATATCTTACCAGATCTGAGATGAAATCGATTAGTATTGATATTTTTTAATTAGAATATTAAAAAAAAACTATTCTGGGAATGGCAGATTGAAGAGGAATGGAGTTACATTAAATACCAAAAAGAACATTTCAGAATATAAAGGTAAAAATGTTATCAGTGATAAGGTAATAAATATAGAACTCTAAAGAAGACTGGCTACTACAACTGTTGCTCAAATTTACTCACCAAACACTAAAGCCAATGATGAAAAATCAAACAATTCTACCAGCATCTGCAGTCTGAAATTGATCAGACAAGCAATCACAGTGAATTGATAACTACTGGTGATTGAAATGCAAAAGATAAAAATGAAAAGAAAGGATAAGTAGTTGTAAATATAAACTTAATGATAGAAATTATGCTGGTGATCACGTGGTAGAATTCTACAAGAGCAAAAACGTATTCCTTAAAACTACTGTTTCCCCCACAATAACTGCCAACTACACACACTCACCTCACTAGATAATGGTTCCTTGGGGAATGGCTGAGGAGGTTGGGAGTAAATGAGGAATTAATAACAAAGAGTACAAGAATGAAGAAAATGTTCTAAAATGGATTGTGTTTTCCATTTTTTCCCTCCTTAGGTAGAGTTGATTTAATTTCTATATATTTCTTATTTTTAAAACAGTTTTATTGTCTATAATCAACAATGGCTTACTTAAAGTTTAATGTGAAAATCGAACCATCTCCCTAAGAGTTATAGGTAATTTGTTCTCACATTCTGCAGAAAACTAAGGGGTTTCTGTTGCATAGGTTAAATAGGGAGAGAATTAAGGAGAAATGAAGTTCGTCAGTGAACTGACACGAGCAGAAGGTGAGCGGGACGTAGAACAGGAAAGAGCAGTCATATAAACAGGCCCAGTTCCTTAGCAGGTGTAGAAGGAAAAAAGACTATTTTATTCACATTTCTAATTGGAAAACTCAAGGGAGGTCATCTAGAATAAGTAGTAAATACTAATAATTTTGAATGTGCAAACATTGAGGGGCAGAATGAAAAAACAGAAGTTGCAAATATCAACCATTAAAGGACTTGTGGATTATCAATTTAACATTGATTGGTAAAAAGGAGTCCAGAGGGAACCATGAAAATATGCATTCATCTAACACTTCCATGAAGGTGGTCAAATTGGTGAATTAAAAACAAAAAGAGTGGAAACATTGTGCACTGAAACAACTGTGGTGGAGAAAACAATGCTATTTCAACAAGAGGAAATTATGTCTGACCACATCATATATTCCCTTGAAAAGAAATGCCTATATGAATGTAGGTAAAGGATACACTGAAAATGTGAGTTTTAAACATTTTCAATAGCCTTTAACAAAATTACATGTCAAAGCTATTGGAAAAGAATCAGGTCACTGTGGAACTGGGAACATGTTTTGTCAAGAAGAGGAAACTGACTTTGAAATAGGAAATAACGTATAGTGATAAATGGACACTTTTTTGTTGGAAAAGATAAACAGTCAGGTTCTCAGGGATCAGTGCTGATAGAACTTTTGTTCAACATTTAACAAATGATTTGAAAAAGGAAGAGGGCCTCTGGAAAGTTCATATCTGAAGATTATGTAGTTTTGCTTCAGGCAAGGAAGTATGAAATGTCAAATTGCCATGGTAAGCTACATAACTTTGCACAATGTGTGTGAGTAAAATCTAAAGCATTTTGTGCTTTTTATTGTTATAGAAGAGATCACACAGTTCAGAAAATCATACAACAAGCCCAATGGTATATAAACTAAGTGAATCTCATCACTCAGATAATACTCTGCCTCTCTGACATTTGAATATTAAAGATTTTCAATACCATCAGTATTCACTACCTATCTTTGATTATTTCCATGTAGTTTTCAAATTTCCCGGTAGTTTTCCAATTGGACACAAAAGTCTTAACATATGGAAGAAGAAGAGAGCAAGACATTAATCTTTTTAAGTAGTGAGTAGCAACTCAGTTCTAGTCTACAAAATTGCAAAAATCTCAGTGTCTAGACTATTCTTCCTGAAATATAAAATAGCCTGTTTATACATTAATATATACATATTCACATTAATATACATGCTTATACATATCATATTGTTAGATGCCATGAGTTGGTTCCAACTCAGAGTGACCCTATAAACGGCATAAAGAAACATCTCTTGGTTCTGTTCTATCCTCATAATTGTTCTTATGCTTGAGCTCATGTTTGCAGTAATTGGGTCAATCCATCTTGTAGAGGATCTTTCTCTTTGGGGTTGCTGTTTCCCTTTACCAAGCATGATGACTGGATTCTTGATAACATGTGCAAAGTACTTGAGATGAAGGCTCACCAGCCTTGCTTCTCATGAAACTCTCTTATTGTATGTTATCCAAGAGAGATCTGTTTGGTTTTTTGTTTTGTTTTTTTAATCCATGATATTTTCAATATTCTTCACCAACACTAATTTTCTTTAGTTTTCCTTATTCAATGTCCAACTTTCTTTTTTTTTTCTTTTAAGCATTTTATTAGGGGCTCATACAACTCTTATCACAATCCATACATATACATACATCAATTGTATAAAGCACATCTGTACATTCTTTGCCCTAATCATTTTCTTTTTTTTTCCTTTTCTTTTTTTACATTTTAAGAGTTGTATGAACAATGTCCAACTTTCACATGCTTATGAACGATTGAAAATACCCTCTGACTTGGGTTAGGCCCACCTATTCCTCAAAGTGATATCCAAGTTCTCCAATGACGTCAAAAGATCTTGTGCAGCACGTTTACCCAAAGCAATGCATCCTTTCATCTTTTAACTGCTGCTTTCGTTAGCATTGAGTGTGGATCCGAGCAAGATGAAATCCTTAACAACTCCAATCGTGTCTCTGTTTACCATGATGATGCTTACTGATCCAGTTTTGGTCTTCTTTACACTAGGTAGCAATCCATATGGAAGCCTGAAGTCCTTGATATTCCTCAGCAAGTTCTTCCAGGCCTCCGCACCATCACATTGTGTCATCTGCATCTCTCAGGTTGTTAATAAGTCTTCCTCCTCTCCTGATACTGAATTCTTTATGTAGCCCAGCTTCTCTGATTATTTACTCAGCATACAGATTGAGTAAATATGGTGACAGGATACAGTTCTCATGTACATCTTTCTTGGTTTTAAACTATGCGCAATTCTCTTGTTGTTGTTTTTCATATAGCTGCTTCTCGATCCATGTACAAATTCTTCAGTAGCACAATGAAGTCTTCTGGAATTCCTATTTTATTCAAAGCTATTTGAATTTGTTATGATGCACAAAGTTGAATGCCCTTACATAGTCAATAGAACGCAAGTAAACATCTTTTTGGTATTCTCTTTCCATCGAGATCCTTCTGAAATCAGCAAGGCTTTATCTAGTTCCCCATCCTCTCCTGAATTCAGCCAGAACCTCTGGCGGCTCCCTGGCAATGTACTACTATACCTACTAGTGAATGATCTTCAGCAAAATCTTGCTTGCATGTGATATCAGTGATGTTTTTCTATAATTACAACATCCCATTGGGTCACCTTTCTTTGGAATAGATAAAGTGTCTTGCAGTCAGTGGTCTTCGAAATATCTTGATATAGACAACTGAGTGGTCCCGGTGCTTTCTCAGCTTGATGCAACATTCCAATGGTTATTTCATCGATACCTGGGCCTCGTTTAGGGGTAATGATTTCAGTGCAGCTTGACCTTCCTTCAGTACCATTGGTTCCTGCCCACATGCTACCCCCTGATATGGTGGAATGTGGACTAGTTATTTTTCATATAGTGATTGTGTGTATTCTTCCCATTTTCTTATGATACTTCCTGCATCAAAGAATATCTGGCCCATTGAATCTGTCAATGTTGGCATTTAAGGCTTGGATTTTGGGGGGAGGAGTTCTTTTAATTTTAGATATGCTAAATGTGTTCTTTGTTATTTTCTAACTCCAGATCTTTTCATGTTTTATCATATTTTGCTTCATCTTTTTAGCTGCTCTTTGGAATTTTCCATTTAGCTCTTTGCTTTATCTATGATAAAGAGCAAGTTTCAGAGTGTCTTCTGGCATCTACTTTGATCTTTTCTTTCTTTCCTGTCTTTTTAATGACCTTTTGTTTTCTTTATATAGGAAGTTCCTGATGTCATCCACAGCCATTCCATCCTTAGTGTTCAATGTGCCAATATGTTCCTGAGTTAGTTAGTTTATTGTGTCAACCTGGCCGATAAACAGGTGGGGTTAATTGAAGGGCGGAGGGAAAAATGGCTCTGTGAGCCTCGTCTTTCAAGTTCTCAGGTCTCTTGTTTTGTGATGGTGGCAGCAGGGTGCAGCTGCCTTAGCAGTTCCCTGCTTGAGCTTGCCAGGTGGACTTCCTGCAAGACATCCCCAAGGAGAAGCCAAATGGACCTACCTAGATGCAGCCCTGGGTGCTGGAGCAGCCATGTGGAGAACATGTTCACTTATTTGGTTTTCCTCCTGCAGTAGGCATTATTGTATCTGTTTTGTGAGATGGAGGAGGACTTTGTGACTGGTGTTGAGCATATGGGTTAATGGGTTAATGTTGGGCTTGTGGGTTTGGGCAGCACTGGGTTGGGATGTTTTCTTGATGCACACTTAACATATATAAAACTCTCTCTTATACAAGAGTTTCTGTGGATTTGTTTCTCTAAAGTACCCAGACTAATACAGCTCCGGAGATGTTGTCCACATTTGGGTGGGATATACTAAAAGCCATATTTGGCTTTCATGAACTTGTTTTCATTTCCTTCAGCTTCAAGCTGAACTTACATATGTGCAATTGATGGTCTGTTCCACACTCAGCCTCTCGTCTGAGTTAGTTGTCTGGGTTAGTTGCTGACTTTCTCTGTGGTCTTTTTCCACCGTTGTAGCCAATAGGATTTCTGTGTATTCCATCTGGAGATGTTTACACAACACCTTTGTGGTGTTGGACAATGGCATATGAGATGAAGAAGTTGTTGGTTTTACAAGATTTTCTCATGAAATCTCCAGCTTCATATATAGCACCAAGACTATATTTTCCAACTACTGTTTCTTCCTCTTTGTTTCCAATTTTTTTCATTCCAATCACCGGTAATTATCAATCTTTGTTTTATTTTTATGGATTTCAGAATGAGTATATGGGTACAATTCTTCAATTTCTACATCACTATTTTTAGTGGTTGGTACATAAATTTGAATCATAATTGCTAATGTGTATAAAAGCAACTTGCGTCTTTGCAAAAAGGTGTTTGCTATGAACAAGCCATTGGTTTGGCAAAATTCTATCATGGAATCTCCAGCTTCACTTCTATTTCCAAGACATTTTTTCCAACATAATGTTCCTTCCTCATTGTTTCAAATGCTTGCCTTACAATCTCCAATTGCATTTCAATCTCCAATTTCCAATTGATTTCATGTTTGATCAATTTCAGACTAACAACTTAGTAGAATTCTTCAATTCCTTAATCACAAGCGTTAGCGGTTGGTGTATCAATTTTCATAATAGTTCCATTGATTGTATTTCTTTGACCGCACAAAGATAATCTTATCACAGACAGTATTGTATCTCCATATGGACCTTGATATCTCCTTTTTTAATGATGAATGCAGTTCCATTTCTCTTGATTAGCTTATTCCTATCATAGTAAACCATGTGTATATGATGTGTGTGTACAAACTAAATGGAAAATAAAAATAAAAGAGAATGGAATTTTTCTAGGAAAGTTTTGAAATATATGTACATTTATATTTATTTGTATGGAATTTTTATATCTGTTTAACTCAGTAACACACTCTAGTGGGATAGCGAGTGTGTGCTGGCCTGCTAACAGAAGGTGCCCACACCATAGCCAAGAATTTATATCATAAAATCAAAATAGATGATTTATATTTTAAGGTAAATATGGAAAGCACTTTTGCATGATCTCACTGTTAAAATACTAGGCATACATACACACCCTTTAAGTGATGACTCTTTCAGAAAATGGAAGTAGATGGAGCAGATTCTGTGCTGAAGAGCAAGAAAGAAGGAGAGGCAGTGAGAGCAGATCGCACTGTAGCAAAGTCTGAGAATAGGGGCAAGGGAAATAGAAAGCAGGGTCAAGGCTCAAAGTCAGGGAGAAAACTATTTGTTCAGGAATGTGACTTATTTAAAATGAGAGCAGTCTCTGTCCTGATGTTGGATTTCTCTGGAAATAAGTACCGTATATACTCGAATATAAGTCGACCCGAGTATAAGCCGAGGTACCTAATTATTACCTGGGAAACCAGAAAAACTGATTGACTTGAGTATAAGCCTAGGGTGGGAAAAACAGGATGTGAATTAACACAGAAACCAGAGGGGAGAGACGGAGCACAGCCACAGACACATCCTTACCAGTTCAGCTACCGGTGTAAGTGAATCATCACTATGGGTGCTTCTGTGAAGGGGAAGCACATCATAGGATGGCTGTGATTGGTTAGATGTGAAGAAACAAACATTCAAAGCCCTGCAGTGTCAGCAGGGCTTTGAATGAACAGCGGAGGAATGGCAATCACCCGTGATATGTTACACCTCGCTGGGGTACCACTGACCATGTATAGGCTTAACCATAGTTTTTCAGCACATTTCATGTAAAAACTCAGCTTATACATGAGAGATGATCTCTGGTCAAGGATAGGGCAGAAAACTAATGTGCACCAGAAAGAGGATTCTAAATTCTTATTCCTTCAGGCTACTGGAGTATTCAAACTTATACCAGAACATATCTGGTTAACCATATCCTGACACACGACAACCCCATGTGTGTCCAAGTAGAACTGAACGTTATAGTGCTTTCAATGGCTGCATTCCCAGAAGGAAGCCATCTGGTCTTTCTTCCAAGGCTCCTCTAGTTAAACCTGCACCTCAAACCTTTCGGTTGTCAGCTAAGTGAGTTAACCATTTGCACTGCCCTGGACCTATATTCGGGAATGACTAACAGATAAATGGATTCGTGTAGCACCATATCCACGCTGAGGACCTGAAGAATATACTTGAATATCTCTAATTATGGCTATCACACTGATGGGTGGTAGAGCATCACAAAGTGGGAGGTGATTATCTCTACAATTAGGACTGATTTGACATTTTAGGACTGATACTGTAGGTGATATTTGCATGTAAGTTCTAAATCTAGGCCAAAGGACATGACTGATCAGGTCCCCATGTCATTGTTAACTCTAAAGCCTTAATTTTGTGAAGGAAAATAGAGAGTAGGTAAGCTAAAATAGGTCACAAATAAATAATTCGAGCTCAAGAAATATTTGGAAGCAAAAAATAAATAAAACCACAGTTCAACAAATGACTTCTGCATTCATGTATTACTATGCCTTTATTTGATTTTTTTGCATGTATTCTCTGTTTACACAAAGATGTTTCTCAATCATCCTAAATATATCCCAGGTACATTTGCTTTTTGTTCACAATTTTTCTTACTCCATCTGAGTCTTGTCATCTGAAGTTAATACAAAGTTGTAAAATCCTAATACAAGTACCAAACAAAATAAGACAAGAAACACACTTTACAAATATAGAAGTTGAAATCTTGTTTTTGCTGTTTTGACCTCTTGTGGTTTCCTTAGGATTTTGCCAAAAGCCTGAGGTGGTGCATCATGATAATTTGGTTTAGAAGAGGACGAGCAAGCGTGTATCAGAATATGTTTTCCAATTTATATCGAGACACAGGGTCCCAATATGGGCAATCTTTCAAATGCCTGATTAAATTCATTGGGAGTTTTATTTGCTAAAGCATTTCACATCCTGGGAAAATAAAATCAAATATGCTGTTTTTCTTTGTTCTCACTGAGCCGTGCAAAGTTACAGCTTAAAAAAAATTTTTAGTGAAGAATTTGAATAAATCCCCTCCAAATCAAATGGAACCTTTCTACATTGTGGTGTACACTGAATCAATATCATTCTCTTCTTCTAGGCCCTCGCTGTGTGGTCCCCTTGCTGCGGCTGCTCCTTTTCTGAAGTGACAATGTTTTCAGATCACAGTAGCTTAAAAAGCATTAATTTTCAGTTTTGGAAATCTCCTTCATTTCACCCAAGACAAAGAAGTTGTTCCTGATTTCTGCTACTTGAACTTTATTGTTGCTGATTTAAGAAAATTCAAACACTGGGAGGTGAGAATAACTTTCTTTTGGAATCATTTCCTTCACATGTTTGCTTTGCTCTGCCACCGCCTCACCTCCCCCCACACTCTGAACCCCCAATGCCCTCACCCCCCCAGCCCTGCCCCCACCAGGCTGTCAGCACATTCTCTTCCTGTGCTTGGTGTGTGGAAAGTAGGAAGAAGGCCCAGGTCTGGAGAGTTTATTTTTAAGTTTAATCAAGTGGTGAGCTTTTATTTTTACTATTTACATGATAGGAAAAAAACATCTCACTTTAGAATGACAGGATTCTGGAGCTGGAGCTACATTTCAGAGATTTTCAGACTTGCCAGTGATGAAACAAAAACTGTGCCCTCTTTGATTTTTCCTTTTATAATGTAGCTCCTTTTCTGATGAAAAGAAGTAGCTTTTCAGTGTCTTAGAAATGAAATTCAGTTTCCTTCAGTATACACTATATGGGAATGGAATGGTAAGTGACTGAAAAGAGATGGAAGCCTCCCTCCCAGAACAAAGCAGATTTTCCAGAGTTCATCCAGACACTGACTGGGAGGAATGTATGGAACCCAAATGGCCTGAGAGTGTGAGGCCCTATCAGCTTTCCCATTTTCCAGATGAAGCTAAACCAGATTAGCACAGTCTTGTGTGTGAGTGCACCAGTCCAATATCAAGGACACATTAACCATAATAAGCTTGAATATCCATATATGTCATAACAAGGCTGAATTTTCCTATCTATATTTAGTGTCAAAATTCTCATTTTTTCTTATAATCTGACACAAACACAAATCACACTCAGGAATTCTGGCTGATCAAAGTTTAGTCTTGTTCAACTTTTCTCTACCATGATTGAATGTCTACCAAATGCAAGAGAATGACTTTCTTCATTTTATATTTTCTTTAGCAGCCTTCTCTATCTCCTGGGTGACCAAACTAGTCATTATTATTGAATGTGGTATCTACAATACAGCGGGCAAAGAGAAGCCAGCTCCACGTCAAGCCAAGGTCAATTTCTATGAGGCAGAGGTTAGATATGCCTTCACTTTTCCCCTCCTTTTCAAATTCTGACACCAACTATCTTTCCAGCAGTGCTCTCTACTTATTAGTTAGGTTCTCTAATTCATTGCAATGGTCACACAGAACTCACTGGAAGAATTGTGTTTTTAGCATTTCCTATGCTAAAATTAATCTGTTAATTCCCTAATACACTCATCTTTGTGAGTATAGTTTGTGAATTCTTAAATCAGCAGCAAGAAAAACTCAAGAAGCAGAAATCTGGAACAAGTTCTTTGCCTTGAATGAAATGGAGGCTATTTCCAATAACCGAGAATTAACGTTGTTTAAGCTACGTTGGTCTGAAAATTAAATTATATTAAATTATACAATCCCACCAGCATCCTCCCCCAGCTTCTCTTACCAAGATTTATCAGGAAAAAGTAATTTGGTGAGCGTTACTAAGACTATGGCTATAAAAGTAATATTAAATAATTCACTGCACTTCGGTGGGTAATTTATCCATTGTTTCTTAAAACCACCTAACCCATATTTTTATGAAATATTTATCCTCACTTACTAGATGAAGAAACTAAGACTCTTGAATTAAATTTATGGTCCGATGTCTTATTAGTATAGAACCATATATATGTATATAAGTAGTATAATCATTTTTCATATTTTCCTAACTATTGGAGACAGTTAATACGTATAGTGGCAAAACAAGGACTTCAGAACCTGAGTGCTGTAAATAGTGACCAGCTTCTTATTGACATGCTCTCCCCAAAGGTGCCTGAAATGCCCCTGAGTGTCTGGAGATTTACTTCCTAAAAATTAGACATTGTAAATGCTGTGAAAAGCAGTTCTACTCCGAAGTTAGGGAGTCATGCTGAGTCAGAATTGACTCAGTGGCAATTGGTTAGAATTAGAGCAACAAACTCAAATGCTTGGGCAGGTAATTCAATCCAACGTAAAGAAGTGAAGTAACACCATCATCCTAGCTAGATCCTGAGAGGCAGAGCCTAGAGCAGGGATTTGGATGCATAAGCTTTCTAAAGGGCATGCTGGTCAAGAAGAAGCAGAGACGATATGAAACAAAAAGAAATCAGAAGCAGAAAGAATGGACAAAAGAGGTGTTCTTGCCGGCACCTCACCCCTACATTTGGTAGTACTGTGTCTCCCATTGTGGAAAGGAGCTTCAATACCCTTTATTAGTCAAGTATCAGACAAACCTATTCAGAAGTTTGGCAGCACCACTTCCCAGGAAACTTATGGAGAGTGAGTTCCTATCAACCAAAGGCCATTTTTCCTGAGAAGATTTCAAGTTTTAGCCAACAATCACTATCCCTCTCAGCAGCTGGCAGCTGGAGGTTCCAATAGCTTAAGGAGAGTTGGGCAGGGCATGTACAACATCTGTGTAATATACATGTCATTTGCTAGCTCCTTCAGCCCAAAAGTACTCAAAATTTCATGTGGGAAAAAATGAGTTTGACAAGCATCAAACTAGAAGTATGTTTGTGTGTGGCAGTTTGTTTTTTATACTTGGGAATTACAGCTGTAAGTTGGAGGAGGGGAGAAGGGAGAGGTAGAGAGGTTAAATGGTGAAAGAAGGGTTAATAAAATCAAATGCTTCCTCCTCCCTGACTATCATGATGCAAATTCTACCTTACAAATCTGGCTAGCCCATAGGACGTACACTGGTTACAGATAGGAACCAGAAACACAGGGAATCAGGGCGGATGATCCCCTCAGGACTAGTGGTGAGAGTGGTGATCCTGGGAGGGCAGAGGGAGGTGTCAGTTGGAAAGGGGGAACTGCTTACAAGAATCTACATGTGACCTCCTCCCTGGGGGACAGACAACAGAAAAGTGGGTGATGGGAGATGTAGGACAGGGCAAGATATGACAAAATAATAATTTATAAATTATAAAGGGTTCATGAGGAAGTGGGGAATGGGGAGGGAGGGGGAAATGAGGAGCTGGTGCCAGGGGCTTAGGTGGAGAGCAGATGTTTTGAGAATGATTAGGGCAACGGATGTACAAATGTGCTTTACACAATTGATGTATGTGTGAATTGTGATAAGAGTTGTATGAGCCCCTAATAAAATGATTATAAAAAAGGAGATCAAATGATCCCAGCAGGGACTGCTTAGAAGGTATATGACTGAGGTGAGGAAGGGCATAGCAAGCAGAGGAAACAATCTAAACACAGGGATTCTGATAAACCAGGGCAATTTAGGAAAACACACTTCTCCATACATTGAAGAAGATGACAGGCTCTTCTGAGGAAACAGTGACTAGAAAAATGGACCAGCCCCCTCCAGGGGAGTTACAAGGCTGATGCACAAGGGTAGAACTGAATACTGCGGATGTGCGGATGTTGAAACATTGCTGCAGGTTGTCTTAGACCTGTGTTTGCCACATCCCTGAGAGGTAGTGCTCATACAATCATGTATACCATCGAACATCTGTTCCTCTCTGTGGTTCTAAAAGGTTATAATAGCCCCATCACCATTGAATCAAATCTGACTCAGAGATCCGATAGGGCAGAATAGAATGGCTCCCCATAGATTTCTAAGGCTGTAGATCTTTATGGACAGACTTCCATGTCTTTCTCCATGGAGTGGTTGGTAGGTTTGAACTGCAGACATTGGGGCCAGCAGCTGAACTTCTGAGCCACAAAGGCCGCGTGTTTGAGTTTGCCACCAAAAAGACTCCTAAGTAGGTGTGTACATTTCTCTCGCTTTCACTCTCTGGGACAGCTCGTTTCACCATAATAATGTCACTGGTTAAAATAGAGCACAGATATTTCTGGACTTGGTATAAAAACTTTTAAAGGGTTGATTATGTCTTTCTGCATGTCAAAACTCAAATGGCGTTGTACACATTCATCCAGGCTTGCTGGAGTTGGATTCTCGAATCTCTCTCCCAGTCTTTCCAGAGCAGAGTTCACCCTAAGGTTTCCCCCATAACCTCTGAGGTCCTTTCACTTCCCATTCTTTGAGCGCCATAAACCACATGGCTTGTAGGCTCCTAATTCACGAACTTGGCTTGTTCTTAAACGTGCGGCTCACATCATTGATCACTCACAGACTTCTCCAGGGTGGAGACACAATTACTTATTTTTTGCTGTGGTCACATTGTTTTCTGTCCATTTCTATACTTTTTCCTTTTCCTGTGCCAGAGTCATATCAGTTTTCCATATGGCGCCTCTGCTGTGTTGGTCCTCCATGGAACGCCCCTGACTTCTAGCCAAGGGAATGTTAGAAGCACTCTTCTGAAAGTCATTCAGAGGCTGAGATGGAGGAGGGAGTGGTGGGAAATAAAGGCTCAGAGTCCGGTGCTCAATAGGGAATGTTCGCACACACACACAAAGTAGTCTTAACAACAATATTTATAACAGCAAAACTTGGAGGCAATCCAAATGCCCTCTGGGGGAGTTAATGAATAACTCCGGTAAAGTCATACAATAGAATATTGTACTGCTGTCAAATGAATAGATTACAGTCAGACACGGTAATAGTGATACATAGCAATATAACATGAAGCACAACAAAGCAGTCCCCAAAGTTTATGTATAGCATGATCCCCTTTTAACAATATTAAAATAAATCAAAATAAATATGGTGGTTTATACATTTATGTCATAAAGCCATATAAAAAGGAATCAAAGTGCTGATGGAACATGAATGATTCAAATGATTACGGGGATGGGTGGGGGTGGGGCACAACAAAAAAACCAAAATGATGATTCCTTGAATGAGAGGAGGAAGCAGGTGGTATGGAGGAAAACTTTGATGTGCATCAAAATTCTAGCTTTATTTTGAATGGGGCACTCATATGTGCTTACTACATAATGAACACAAAAATCATATACAATTATTGTGACCATTCAGGAGATAAAAGAAAATAGCAATACTATTACATGCATGGTTTATCGTTAGGTGAGATAAGTTGGGGGAAATTAAATATGATGTCATAACTACACATTCAGTTTTAAAAAGAAAAACATTACCATAATTTTATACAAATAATGCACACATTAGACAATGTCTTACAAATCCAACACCTCCCCTAATTTATTAACTTCCCATGTTCCTATGTGTCCTATAGATGTCATATGCATCTGCAGGCTATTTGTGTAGAACGCCTATTTTCAGAAAAATAGGATGCATCTCTCTTTTTATTTAAATCAATGGAAATATGCTTCCTAATTGAGAGGAACTTCAATTTGAATTATCAGTGGGGTTTACTTGCCAAGTGGGTCTTCTGCCAACCTAAGAGGTGTAGTTGGGAGGATTCTCCTAATTTCGTGGGAAACTTCCATAGTCTAGCCTGTGTGCTCGCTCAAGCTGTGAGAGCTTCACAGCTTCTTAACTGATTTGGGAATGGGATGGCAAGACTGGAAACCAGGATTCCCAAAGTTAGGCCTTAGTGTGTATGCAGCTCATTTATTTTCCTCTGAGATTTTGTCATCTTGCTCAGGTCGTAGTCAGTTGTAGAATTCTGTTATATTTATTTATTTTGTCTAAAACAAAACACAATTTTATTTTAGAATTCAGTTTTATTTTAGAAGAAAATAATTTAGAATTCTTATCCTCATCTCATTTTCTGGAAATGTCTTGTCCTTCCTTTCTTGCTGAGAATCATTCTCCTTTCTCTGGATCACCCAATAGTTGAATACTTCTAAGTTTGCCCAAAAGATAGAAGAACTTTGACTTTCAGCCACTTCTGCATTATAGCCTGCAAATATAATGTAGATAAGAAACTATTCAGGGGAAAAAATGTAGACAAGTGAGACAAAAATATTTTAGCAAAATGTCCCTCTCATAGGTCAGCACTTGGTCAAGTGGTACTAGGCACTCAGTCATGTCCCTGGCCTGCCACCGCCCCAACTTATTACCACCTAATTGGGGTACTTCTTTCACTATTCAGGAGAGAGTATGCTTAAGATTTCAGGGCACAGACGAGAGCTCTGTTCCTGGGTTTGCCCTTCCAGCTGTGTTCTTCTTCCCATAGCACAAAAGTAGAGCCTGTTGCTCTGGGGCCCGCACTCAACGCACAATTCCTGGCTAACAGTTTCAGAATAGAAGGTTTGTGTCTTTCAGTTTAGCATACTCAGCCTGTTTTCCTGTTTCTGAGATGAAAGAAACTGAACATTCTCCATTCCAAGAGATTGAAAGTGGCCCTTTTTGGGGAGTAAGACTTGGAGTGTATTCATATGCCTGTAAGACAACCCATCCATCCCAACCCCTCTCCTACCACCTATGTCAAAATAGGAATTGACTTTGGTGCTCCATTTGCCTTTGTTTTCCACGGATTCATGCAAATAACCCCAAGAAGGTATGCTTCTCCTTAGAAGATCCACAGTTCATTGTGAGAAAATTTCTTGTAAACAACAAACTCCTCTTTCAGGAAAAATTCTCTCTCTCAGGAGATGGGTCAGTCAGGGTGCGAGGTAGTACCGATGAAGAACACAGCTTTCCCCCAGATCCTGGATGCTTCCTCCCCCCAACTACCATGATCTGAATTCTACCTTGCAGGACTGGATAGGCGAGAGATTGTACACTGGTGCATATGGGAGGCATGGGGAATCCAGGGTGGACGATACCTTCAGGACCAGGGGTGTGAGGGGGCGATACTGGGAGAGTGGAGGGTGAGTGGGTTGGAAATGGGGAACTGATTACAAGGATCCACATGTGACCTCCTCCCTGGGAGATGGACGGCAGAGAAGAGGGGGAAGGGAGACTCCGGATAGGGTAAGATATGACAAAATAACAATCTATGAATTATCAAGGGCTCATGAGGGAGGGGGGAGCAGTGAGCGAGGGGAAAAAAAAGAGGACCTGATGCAAAAGGCTTAAATAGAGAGCAAATGCTTTGAAAATGATTAGGACAAAGAATGTACGGATGTGCTTTATACAATTGATGTATGTATATGTATGGATTGTGATGAGTTGTATGAGCCCCTAATAAAATGTAAAAAAAAAAATCTCCCTCTTAGGACTTCCAAAGAAGTAGCAACTATTCATCACAAAGACCTGAGGAATCAGTAGACCCACGTCAATCTGTCCAGATGGCTCTTCCTATCACGAAGGGTCGCAATGACATGAAAAGCAAGCATGCTTTGTGTTGGCTGATTTGAAGCTGGAGCACTGTTTTAGAGATAAATATAGAAAACCTTATCAGGTTACTAATCTGCTATTTGAACGTGGGCCTCAAAGGAAAGTCATAATCATGCTTGTCATATCTATCTTCAAAGGCTGTCACAAATATAGCTAATGAATTACAAAAGCACCTGCCTCCACCTTTATCGGCTTCCCTTTATCCGTTTTCCTTTGTCTTTTGAAACTGATACAGGCTGATTTCATCATATCTGGAGGTCAGTCCTACACACAACAGTGATTTCTGATTGGCTTTCTCATCTTTGACCTTATGTGAGGGTTGTTTGTTTTTGTTTATTTTTTTTGCTTGTTCAATTTTTTTTCAACTGGAAGCTCAGGGAAAATACAATTAATCTGTTTATCTAAAGTTAATTTTACAAAGGTGTTAGTGCTTATGCTTACAGTGATCTCATATTATCTCAAAAATGCATAAAACAAATGTTTTCTTAATGCTTCCTAAGAAGTCTCTACAATTTTCCTCCTTAAACTATTGTAACTAAGAGAAGTTATGCATCAGGATTGCACGGATTGACACCGTGCTGCAGTAACGGGCTCAGGAATAGGAACGATTGTGAGGATGGTGCAGGACCAGGCAATGTGTTCTCTTGTGCATATGGTCACTACAGCTCGCAACTGACTCGATGTCCCCCAACAACAACAAAAACCACGAGATATTTCCATTATTATTTTAAAATATTTTAAGATAAAAAATAGCTGGTGACTCCATACTGGGTTATGCTATTTAATATCATTATGGAGCCTTGGCTGCTCAGCGGTTAAGTGCTACACTATTAATAGAAAGGTCAGTGGGTTATGCCCAGTAAACATTATATGGGAGAAAGATGGGGCAGTTTGCTTCTGGAAAGGTTAAACCCTTGAAAACCCTAAGAAACAATTTTCCTCTGTCCTGTAGGGTTTCCATTCCAAGAAATTTGAGACAGCAACCTGGCCAACTGATTGGAAAAGATCCATATTTTTAACATTCCAAAGAAACATGACTCATCAGAATGCTCAAATTATAGAATAATATCATTATTGTCACATAAAAGTAATATTTTGTGGAAGACTATTCAACAATGGTTGCAACAGTACATTTCCAGAGTATAGCCCAAAATTCAGGCTGAATTCACAAGAGAACATAGAACTAGGGATATCATTGCTTAGTTTTGTTTTTAATCATTTTATTGGGGGATCATATAATTCATCACAATCCATACATACATCAAATGTGTAAAGCACATTTGTACAGTCATTTCCCTCATCATTCTCAAAATACTTGCTCTCCACTGAAGCCTCTGGCATCAGCTCCTCATTTCCTCCCCTCCCTCCCCACTTCTCCATCCCTCATGAGCCCTAGATAATTTATAAATTATTATTTTGTTATATCTTACACTGTCTGATGTCTCCCTTCACCCACTTTTCTGTTGTCCATCCCCCAGGGAGGGGGGTTATATGTAGATCCCTATAATTGGTTCCCCCTTTCGACCCCACCCTCCCTTCACCCTCCAGGTATCGCCACTCTCACCACTGGTCCTGAAGGGATCATCTGTTCTGGATTCCCTGCATTTCCAGTTCCTATCTGTACCAGTGTACATCCTCTGGTCTAGCCAAATTTTAAGGTAGAATTGGGATCACAATAGTGGAGATGGAGGAAGCATTTAGGAAATAGACATCAGATGGATCTTGGCTGAAAGCATACAAAAATTCTATTTTTGTTGAGTATTCTATGCCCATATCACTGTGGGCACCAGAGAACACAATCTCCAGTTTTAAGAACATAGACAAAAGGCAACATAGCCAACTAAGGTTAGCCTTGGGGAAATGGAAATTCCAAAAACCTTGACTGAATTCATATGGAACCTATACATTGAACAAGAAGCAGCTGTATGAATCCAGCCAGGGAATCGTGAATGGTCTAAGATCAAGTAGGCGGTACAGCAGGGTTACATCCTCTTACCACGCTTACCTAATCCATCTGCTGAGTAAAACATTAGAAAAGTAGGACTACATGAGAAACTCAGCGTGAGTTTTGGAGAAAGGCTTATTAACAACCTTGCAATATGGAGATAACATGACCTTGCTTGCTGAAAGTGAGGAGGGTTTATAGCAATTGCTGATAAAGATCAAGGTTTGCAGCCTTCAATATGGACGGCACTTTAGTGTGAAGTAAGCCAAAATCCTCACAACGGGATCAACAGGTCACATCACGACAAACAGAGAAAAGATTGAAATCGTCAAGGATTTTGTCTACTTGGATCCACAATCAATGTTCCTAGAAGTAGATCAAACTATACATTGCATTGGGTAAGTCTGCTGCACAAGACTACTCTAAAGTGTGGAAAAGCGAGGGTGTTATTTGAAGACGACTGTGTGCCTGACCCAAGACTTGGTATTTTCAATGATATACCTGTGGAAGTTGGACATTGAATGAGGAAAACTGAAGATCAAACAATGGATTTGAATTCTGGTGCTGGCGAATTATATTGAAATGACCATGAATTGCCTAAAGAACAAACAAATCTGTCTTTGACCAGAGAAACCAGAGTGCCTCTTAGAAGCAAGGAGGGTAAGGCTTCATCTCATGCGCTTTGTACTTTAGACATGTCGCCAGGAGAGACCAGGCCCAGGAAAAGGACATCGTGCTTGCTGAAGTAGAGGGGCGGTGAGGAAAAGGAAGACCCCAGCAGGATGGATTACATAATGCCGTTCTCACAGTCATTGCTATCTTTGGGCCTGCTGCTGCACTTCATCTTGTTTAATTTTGTCCTCCTTTTGGGCTGACCTGCTTTATCAAGTATGCTGTCCTTCCCTAGAGAATGGTCTCTGCTAATAAAATGACCAACGTTCTTGAAACAAAATCTTGCCATTCTCGCTTCTCAGGGGCATAATGGCTGTACTTTTCCACCCAGATTTGTTCATTCTTCGGGGAGTCTGTGGCACTTCAGTTTTGATTGTCAACACAATAATTTCAGCGCATCATTCCTCCTTGGTCTTATTCATTATCCGTCTTTCACAAGCAGATGATGCAATTGAAAAACCATGGCTTGTGTCACACACACATTAGTCATTAGTTTTAACACTTTCAAGAGGTCTTGTACAGCAGAATTCCTCAATGGCGCTGAAAAAGGATACAAGTAAAATGAAATCGTTAACAACATATGTCTTTTAATTGTTTATTGTGATATTTGTGATTGCTCATCTCCTGAGCTGTAGGCTTTGATCTGCATCAATAGGTGCTTCTAATTTTCTTCACTTTCAGCAAGTAAGGCTGTGTCATCTGCATATTGTTGTTTGGAAATGAGTCTTACTCCAATCCCGATAAAACAACATTCTTCTGCATAATACAGTCAATCTTATTTAATTGCTTGCTCAGAATTCAAATTGATAAGTATGGTGATAGGAGACCTCTCTGACAGACACCATTCCTGATTTTAAACTGTGCAGGGTTTCCATGTTCTTTTCAGATGCCTGCCTCTCGGTCTATGTCCAGGTTCTGCATGAGCGCACTGAAGCATTCTAGAATTCCCATCCTTTGCTGTGTTGCCCACATAATTGGATGCCTTTGCAGAGTCAATAAAATACAAAAGAACACCTTTCTACTATTCTCTTCTCTTAGCCAGGATTCATCTGATATCAGCAATGATATTACTTGTTCCACATGGTCTCCTAAATCTAGTTTGAATTTCTGGTATTTTCTGATTGATGTACTCATGCAGTACTTTTTGAATGATCTTTAGCAAAACTTTACTTGCATGTGATATTAATGATATTGTTTTACAATCTTATTTCCCATTGTGTCACCTTTATTTGGAATGAACAACCACAACAAAAATGATCTCTCCAATCAGTTGGCCAGGTAGCTACCTTCAATTTCTTACAGTGACCAGGAAGTGCTTTCATCTAGTTAGAGTGCCATCAATTTCTTGAACCTTCTCTTTTACTTTTTTCCACTTGAAAAAATTTCCATTACCTTTAATTCAATTTTCCATAAACTTCTTTAAACCCACTCATGCTACATCCTAAGACAAAGCCTGGCTAAAAGATTTTTTACATGAACTGTATATAATTGTTCTGATTTGGGATGAATTTTATTTAAAGGCAGATTTAGAAACAGAGTGCATTTCTAGTCTGGGGACGGCTTGTGTTGCAGACAGGCCTGACTCTTTAGATTTCTAGTGTCCTCACTCTATTCAAGTCATCAGACAAAAATACTTCATCTAGATGCTGACTTAAATCCATCCTGACTGGTACAGTAGTATTCCTGATAATGGTACAGGTAACATTCCCTGTACTGTACATTTGTCTCCAGGATTTAAAGGCCACTCTAACCACAGCCATTAACATGAGGCAGAGATAATTGGATCAGTTGATTACAAAGACCAGTAAATAAATGACCTGAAAGAATGGGATCTTCTTTTTCGACAATGCTTTGAATGCAGCTTAGACCTCTCCCTCCAGTGCTATCAATTCATGACCATGCTGCCTTCTGAAATTGTTAAGCATAATGCATTTCTTTTTGCTACCTCTTTGTATTCATTCCATCTTTTCTTAATGCTTTCTGCATCATCATATACCATGCACATGACATTCTTCATTATTACAACACAGGCTTGATTTCTTCCCCTCAGTTCTTCCAGCATGTGAAACACTGAGTTTATTCTCCCCTTTGGATGGTAGCTCTCTCTTCCTTCTTCTGAGGTGGCCAATTTTAGACACAGCAAAATGGCCATCACAATTAACCTTGTTAGTAAGCATTCCCAGGTGAATCATGTAATCCAATCAGTATCTTCCCCTACCTTCTTACCCAAACCCATAGCTATTTTGGTAGGAAGATCAAAAACTATGGCTAGAATACTCATTAATTTGCTGCATGTTCCTTTTAGTGAAAAATGTGACTCCATTCCTTGTCAAGTTGCTGTGAGCTGCATGTTGATAGGTGCGATCAAGTCAGTTCTAACTTATAATGACCCCCATGTACAACGGATGGAACTCTAGCTGGTCATGCACCATCCTCAAAATGGTTCTTAGTTTGAGCCCATTGCTGAAGCCACAGTGTCCATCCATCTCTGGAGGACCTTCCCCTACTTCTCTGCCCCTCTACTTTACCAAATATGATGGCCTTCTCCAGGGACTGGTTTCTCCTAGCAACATGTTTGAGGTATGTAGAAGGAAGTCTCTCTAGCCTTGCCTCTAAGGAGAAATCAGGCTGTACTTCTTCCAGAACAGATTTGTTTGTCCTTGTTAAAGTCCAGGGTACTTTAAGAGTCTTCTCCAGGACCACAACTGGGCAGCGTTACACTGTGTTGTGTGTGGTTGCAATGGGTCAGACTGACTTGATGACACCCAACAACAACAACAATGAGCTACTCAAGAGGAGAGTTTCTCAGTCATTCTCTTATGAGAATACAGTGAGCTTTTAAATAACTATATTGTTGAATTGTTGAAAGCTTCTGCCAAAAGAAGCAAACAAGGTCCACAAGTTCTGTGTCAATCTTATAAATGGGTTTAGAAATTTTATCTGCCTTCTGAATCGTACTGTAACAGCCAGAAAAAATTTTGTATCATGAGTATTATAGTGAATGAAATATCTGGTGGTATGCTTCATAGTAAGCTTGAAGAGCATTTTCATTTTGATGAATCTCCTTTTAACTGTGGTATTTTGATTTTTTACTTAAACATGGTGGCAATTATAAGCCCTGTATAGGATAGCAAAGTTGGACTTTTTATGATAGATACTGAATTGTATGAAAGATGTCTGTTTTAGATCACTTATGTTGTTAATATATTGTAATCCTATTTTGATAAGCCACAATGAATGCTTAGACATTTTATTCAATGCACAGTTTACTACAGTAGGTTTTGCACACTACCCCTGAATATAAATAGATTTTAACCCAGACTTCAAGAAAATATATGCAAACTTTATATTTAAGGTGGGTATCACTTCTAGTTTGGTCCACTGTCTTGTGTCCTTGTTCCTATATTAAACAATTTCCCCCAATTTTTTAGAACATTAGTCCTTCTAGCTTAAAAATAAATGAACATTGGCTTCTCATATTCATAGAAAATAAATAAACCTTACACTTCCTGGTTTTTTGAAATAGTCTTCCTGTAAGTCAATCCAAATTCATTGCTGATGAGTTGATTTTGACTCAGTGTGACTCCAAAGAACAGAGTAGTTTTCAAGTATATATATATATATATATATATATATATATATATATATATATATATATATATATATATTTAAAATCATTTAATTGGGGGTCCATACAATTCTTATCACAATCCATATAAACAGCAATTGTGTCAAGTATATTTGTACATTTTTTGTCATCATCAATTTCAAAAGATTTTCTTTCAACTTGAGCCCTTTATATTAGTTCCTCACTTTTTCCCTCCCTCCCCCACTCTTCCTCCTTCACGAACTCTTGATAATTTAAATTATTATTATTGTGTTTTCATGTCTTACACTGATGGATATCTCCCTTCAACCACTTTTCTGTTGTCCATTCCCTGGGAGTGACATTGTGATCGGTTCCCCTTTACTTCCCCACTTTCCCCTTCCCCTCCTACTGTCACTACTCTCAATATGGGTCCTGAGGGGTTAATCTGTCCAGCTCTCCTCTGTACCCTTGTACATGGTCTGGTCTAGCTGGGCTTGTCAGGTAGAACTGTGGTCATGATAGTGAAGTGGGGGGAGGAAGCATCAAAGAACTAGAGAAAATGTGTCTCAATGGTGCTACACTGCACGCTGCATGCTGACTGGCTTGTCTCTTCCTTGTGAACCTTCTGTAAGGCGATGTCCAATTGTCTACAGATGGTCTTTGGGTCCCCACTCTATACTCATCTTCATTCACAATGATATGATTTTTTGTTCTAGGTCTTTGATGTCTGATACCTGATCCCAATGACTCCTCATGATCACACAGGCTGCTGTGCTTCTTCCATGTGGACCAAAGGTAAAAGTCTTTATGAAAGCATACTGCCACATTATCCTCCCCACCCCCACCCCCACCCCTGCCTATTTTTTTTTCTCCTGGAGTAGCTATGAGTTTGAAATGTCAACTTTATAGTTAGAAGTTATTCTCTTAACCACTCTGCTACCAGGGCCCTTGTTCATACTACGCTATCTCAAAGAAAACTCGCTCATTCCTAAGCACAGTAATGCCACATGTCTGTCCTTTTTTGTGTTCTGGTATCCACCATTTATTTCATGTTTGATATCTTACTTGATGTTTGAAGTCTTATTTCATGTTTAATAGGTTTTTTTGTTTGTTTTTTGTGTTCTTGGGTGAGGGGGGTGGGATGATTGAAAGGAAGCTAGAGTTTGAAGGAAAAAAATTTGGCTGCTGATACCTTGTATAGTTGTATTTTCAAATTATGTTGTCTTTAATTTATCTTAATATGCAGAATAAATCTCCCCATTCTGGTTCTATTATTTGAATCATTATCATGAGCATTAAGTGGTTAGAATTTTTGTCTTCAGTTATGATTACTTCTTACATTCTTTCTGAAGTTTTGAGATTGGGTTGAGCATCCACCTGGTCTCATATTTCTCGAGTTTGCTTAATACTGGGTTTTCGGTGGATTTATAGACAAATTTTATGTCTTTCAAGCAAAAAAAAAAAATGACTGAATAAATCAAAGAACTAGAGAACCATGTTGTTTTTATTCTGACTCTACTTCAGAATCAAAGTTAGCATGACATTTTATAGCACAGGTTTGCTTATAGGTAGTGTAAATTATAGGGAGTAAAATATTGACTTTAGTATTCAGTCAACTTCATATTTAGGGAAAACCATGTATCAATGTGAATTTAGAAAACGATCTTTTGTCATTTAGTGTATTTGTTCCCTTTGTAATGTTGACTTCAGACACTCTTGGGAACTCACAGGGGCAGTGCTACCCTGTCCTATATTGTCACCATGAATAGACACCACTTCCATGGCAATGAGTTTTGTTTTGTTTTTCTTCATTAGAGGGAGGTGGTAGCCTCTCAACAATGACAAAAATAGTCCTTCTTGTGAGATTTTAAATAAGTATACCGTATAATTTTCTGGTAACAGTCATGGTTTTATGGCACAATTCACCACGAATCATCATGGCTCCCTTTTACTATATAATTGATCCATTTATGTTACTGTGCAGTAAACTGTACAAAGGCCGCATCTGCCCTCTTTTGAATACACAGGAAGGAGAATTCAATCCATATCAGATAATTCAATCCACATCAGAGAATTCAATCCATCTCGGCCTAAGGCCAATAGTCACAAGACAGAGGACAGACATGTCTTCCCCTCCATCCTCATTACCTATTATAACACCAACTGTTCCTCCCATGACACTCTATTTTTTTTCTGGGTTCACTAATTCATTGCATGAATATTCCTAATTAAGATGTTTACTAAGGAAGGTAATGGCTTATCATAAGTCAGGTCACTAAATCATGAAGATACAGTCATTGACTCACAGCAGCACCCTCCTCAGCCAGTCACCAAGTCTCTTGTCACTCTGCAGCATCTCAGTCAGGTTAGTATGAATTGGGTTAAATTTTGAGGGATAAAATATAGCTAAGGATGCGGTGCTGTGGATACAACTGAGAGCGCCAGATTATACTTCAGTTTTAACACCATCTGTCAATATGATTGTTTGGAAATAGGAATAAAAGATATTTTGTTATGTTAATGATGTCATAATGGTATTGGGTGTATTTCAAATATAAACCTTTCGGAAAAGTCTTAAAAGAGCAGAATAAATGCATGAACGAGCATGCAAACACACACACACACACACACATACACGGGGTCAAGTGTTAGAAACCATAAACAAGTCAAGGAATGCCAAGTAATGTCTAAAGCTGCCAAAAGGGAAGACCCTTCTGGTGGTGCCATAGAGGGCTCCACATGAGCTGCTGTCCACAAAGTCAGCGGTTTGAGCCCACCAACTGCTCTGCAAGGAAAGATGAAGCGTTCTGGTCTTGTCAGGAATTGTAGATTTGGTTCCCCAAATGGTTACTTCTGTAGGGCTGTTTTGAGTTGGAATCAACTTGATGGCAGAGAGAGTGATCGCGTACAGCTTATGCCCTGATTTGGACCTCTGACCTCCCACACTATGGGACAATAAATTACCATGTATTAAGGCACCATGGATTTCAGATAAATTAACACATTTGTCTTGAAAGGAGTGCATTTAAGAATGGCCCTGAGGGAATGACAAGACTTTGTTTCACGTACTTTGTCTATGTGATTAGGAGACATTAGTCCTTGGAAAAAGCTGCCATTCTTGTTAAAACAGAAAATCAGCACAAAAGAGGAAGATCATCAATGAGGCTGATTGACACCGAACAAAGGGACTCAGTTGTAGCAAGGAGTGAGAGGGTGGTGCAGGACCAAGCAGTCCTTTGTCTATTGTAAATAGGGTCACCATCAATCAGAACTGATCTGACAGCAGCTACCAACAACAGCAACGCACCCCAGTTATAGGATTTTTGCTATGGCAACACTAGTAAATAACGCACTAAGGGAAATGAATTATCTATTCAGATTCCTTATTTTCTGAACCAGATAATAAAGAAATGGAATAAACAAAGATAAATCAAGCAATGAAGTCAGTCATTCAAAACAACAGAAAAAAAAAGAATAAAGAGGAAAGAAGTAGAACCACAGCTAAATCACCAATGGGATTTAAAAGATTGCTTTGATTCAAAACTCCACATGATGTTGGGATGGATACAGGGCACATGAGAGACATGGGGGCTCTTAGGTGCTTTTATGTGTGGGGCACAAATCCCTTTCTCTGTATACAAGGTGCTTATACTTGTAATCACCAAGAGAATAACACTGGGGAGTGGAACAGAGAGGATTTAGAATCTTTATCTCTAATTCCAAGTCCATGATCTTTAAAATCTCCTGTTCAAACTGGGCCAGCTGTTTGGAATGGAATGAAAGTTAAAAGGCATATTGATAAAGCACTGCTGAGACGTTTTAACTTACGCTTATGAAGCATTTAGAATGACAAGATGGATTACTTTAGAAAAGAAACATTCAATGATATCTTCAGATGCTCTATAAGGAACCCCAGTAGTGCTGGGGCTTAGGCACTGGGCTATGACCACAAGGCCATTAGATCAAAACCACCAGTTGCTTCAAAGCTGAGGCTGTCTGCCACAGAGAAGATTGGTGACCTCAAAAACCTGGTATGGGGTCTCCAAGAGTCAGAATCTACTTGGTACTCCTCGGGTTTTGTTTTTGTTTGATATGTAATATATATTTCAATACTTGGTTTTTTTTATTATTTTGTTCGCATCTGCTTGGGATATGGGTTTCTAAGATTTCCTAATCAAAAAAATCTTGCTTTTTTTTCCTCTCAAAGGATTTCAAATTTAATAATATACTGTTAATTAAAGTTTCCCATGTGTGTTTGTGAAAATCTTCTCTTTTTTTTTCTTTTAATTATTTTATTTTTTTAAAATTTATTTTAACAATTTATTGGGGCTCATACAATTCTTTTCACAGTTCATACATATACATACATCAATTGTATAAAGCACATCTGTACAGTCTTTGCCCTAATCATTTTTTTCTCTTTTCTTCTTTTACATTTTATTAGGGACTCATACAACTCTTACCACAATCCATACATATACATACATCAATTGTACAAAGCACATTCATACATTCCCTGCCCCAATCATTCTCAAGGCATTTGCTCTCCACTTAAGCCCCTTGCATCAGGTCCTCTTTTGAAAATCTTCTCTTTATGACTGTTCACTGCTATCTTTTTCCAAAATGACTACTCTTTCAGGTTATGTGATTTCAGTGGATCTATTAATCATATGGGGAATCCTGGGTGTATAGTGTTTATGTGCTGGGCTGTACTCCACATGATCAGTCACTCAAAAGACTAAGTTTTCTACTCCTGTAAACAGTTACAGACTCAGAAATCCACAGAGGGCTGCTATGAGTCAACATTGACCCACTGGCAGTGAGTTTCTTTATTTTTTGTATCAATCCTATAAGCACAGTCTTTTAGTCACAGTATAGGGAGTGTGAACTAAGCCATTTTTCTACACTCTTTCTAATATTGATGCTTTAAACATGAACACAAGTGAGACCCAACCTAGATTAATCAGTGTTCTTCCCTAACAGCTTTTATTTGAGGGCTGAGGATAGATTCCTGATCTTTGGGATAATAATGATAGAAGGATGTTGTATATTTTAGCATAATATTCAGCTATATGATAAAGACCTGAAAGTATCATTGGCTTAAATAATATAGAATAATATTAATATATCATGTAAATTCTCATTTATGTAGCTCAGTTCTCCTTAAGCCAGCCATTACAGTCCCAAATTCATTCTGTCTTAATAGTCTGAGATGCTAAAGATGTAGCTTTTGTCTTATGGTTCAAGAAGACAGCTCCAGCTCTCCCTTTCTTTCTGCCTTATAGCCAGTAGCAGGGAAGGCCTTCCTTGTCCCTAATATCATGTCCATAGTATGTGAGATGGGGCCTTACCATCCCTGCCTCTGAAGAGTATTCTGGGGGTACTTCTAGATTTATATGTTCTTTTGGCACTCCATGATACTTTCAATATTCTTTGTCAACACCACAATTCAAATGCATCGATTCTTCTTCAGTTGTCTTTATTCAATGTCCAACTTCCTCATGCATATGAGGCAATGGAAAATGCCATGACTTGGGTCAGGGCACCTTAGTCATCAAAGTCCTTTTTTTTACCTACACTTTAAAGAGGTCTTGTACAGCAGACTTACCCAAGACAATGCACCATTTGATCTCTTAACGGCTGCTTCCGTGAGCATTGATTGTGGACCCAAGCAAGACGAAATCCTTGACCAATTCAATTTTCTCTTCATTTTTCATAATGCTTCCTATTGGTCCAGTTGTGAAGATTTCAATTTTCTATGCTTTGGGTTGTTAATCCATACTTGTGGTAGTTGTATAATTTCATGTCAACTTGGTACATAAAAGTGTAAGGGTAGAGTCTAACCTATCAAGCAGGTCAAAGTCTAATGATATCTTGCTGTGGACATGGCCTTCTCATAAGGAAGCCCCTGGAACCTCTCTCTCTCTGTCTTTACCTCAATTGAAACCACAAGACTTTGCCCCACCAGCCTGTGATCTTCCCGCCTTCTGTATCATTGCATGTGGCTGCTTGAATCTGAAGAGAGACTTACGGACTGGTATCGGACTTATGGACTTGAGTTTGAGTGGCCTGGGATGTTTTCCTGACATATAAAGATTCTTGATATAAAGCTCTTTCTTACATATACATAAGTGTCACTGGATTTGTTTCTCCAGTTAAACTGGACTAACACAATACTGAAGGCTGAAACCCATGATCCTCATCAACATGCCTTCAATTCTTCCTTACTTTCAGCAAGCAAGGTTAGGTCACCTGCAGAGAAACGTCATTAATAAGTCTTCCTCCATTCCTGATGCTGCATTCTTCATATAAATCAGCTTTTCTGATTATTTGCTCAGCATGTAGATTGAATCAGTATAGTGAGAGGACACAACCCTGTGGCACAAACCATGTAGTATTTCTTTGTTCTGTTTTCACAACTGTTTCTTGACCCAGACAATTTTGTTGTGAGCTCAATGAAGGAAATCGAGCTTTATAATTAACTTGTTTTGTCTTCAACTTCAACTTGAACTTACATACAACCTGTTAAATGTCTGTGATTCCCATTCTTCTCAAAGCAATCAGTAGTTTGTTGTGGTCTGCCTAGCTGAATGCCTTTGCATTGTTAGTGAAATGCAAGTAAACTTGGATATTTCTCTGCAAGATCCATTTGACATCAGCAATAATATCCTTTGTTGCATGCTCTTTTTCTGAATCCATCTGAATCTCTGGCAGCTCCCTGTCAATGTCCTGCTGCAAGTGTTGTTGGATGATCTTCACAAAGTTTTACTGGCATATGGCATTAATAATACTGTTCTATAAGTTGAGCACTTTGCTGATTCACCTTTTTTGGAATGGGTCAAAATATGGATCTCTTCCAGTCAGTTGACTGAGCAGCTGTGTTCCAAATTGCTGGCATAGATAAGTGAGTGTTTCCAGTGCTTCATCAGCTTGTTAAGATATTCCAATTTGTATTCCATCAATTCTTGGATCCTTGTTTTTGGCTAATTTCTTCTGTGCAGCTTGAATTTCTTCCTTCAGTACCACTTGCTCTTGTTCCTGTGGTGTCTCCTGAAATGGTGGAAAGTCAATTAGTTCTTTTTGTCACACTGACTCTATGTGTTCTTTCCATCTTCTTTAGACATTTCCTTCCTCATTCAATATTTTGACCATAGAATTTTTCACGATTGCAACGCGAGGTTTTAATTTTTCTTGAGTTCTTTCTGTTTAAGATCTGCTGAGCATGTTCTTCCTGTTTGGATTTCTAAATCAGGAGCTGTGCACATTTCATTGCAATGTTTTACTTTGTCTTCTTGACCTGTCTTTTGAAATCTTATGTTTAGCTCTTGACTTCACAATTTCTTTCATTTACCTTAGCTAGTCTAAGATGAAGAGAAAGTTCCAGATTCTCTTCTACCATCCACTTTGATCTTTTTGTTTGTTTCTGCTCTGTTTAGTGATCCTTTACTTTCTTCATGAACAGCATTCTTGAAGTAATCTCACAGCTCAAAAAGTCTTCTGCAATTAGGGTTTAATATATATAACTTGTTATTGAGGTGTTTTCAAAACTCATGTGGAATAAACTCAAGGTCTTATTTTGGCTCTTATTAATTTTTAAAAATTGTCTTCAACTGCAATTTGAATTTATATGTAGCCAATCTGTTCCATAGTAGGCCCCTTGCCACGATTTGGCTGCTGATATTGAACTCCTCTATCATGTCTTCCCACAGACATAGTCAATTTGATTTCTTTTTATTCTGTATGGAGAAGTCCCAGTATATAATTGCCTTTTGAGTTGTTTAACAACAAGGATAATTGCTATAAAGTCTCTGAAAATTCTATCAAGAAATTTCCAGCTTCATTTCTATCCCCAAGACTTTATTTTCCAACTACTGTTTCTTCCTGTTTGTTTACAACTTTTGCCTTCTAATTGCCAATAGTTATCAATGTACCAGGTGCATGATTGATCGATTTTAAAAATTTATTTATTTTAATTTTTAATCATTTAATTAGGGTCTCATACAACTCTTATGACAATACATACATACATCAATTGTGCAAAGCACATTTATACATTCATTGCCCTCATCATTCTCAAAACATTTGCTCTCCACATAAGGCCCTGGTGTCAGCTCCTCATTTTCCCCTCCCTCTCTGTTCCTCACTCCCTAATGAACCCTTGATAATTTATAAATTATTATTTTGTCATATCTTTCCCTGTCTGACATCTCTCTTCACCCACTTTTCTGTTGTTTGTCCCCCAGGGAGGAGGTCACATGTAGATCCTTGTAATCAGTTCCCCCTTTCCAACCCACCCTCCCTCTACCCTTCCAGTATCGCCACTCACACCCCTGGTCCTGAAGGTATCAACCGCCCTGAATTTCCTGTGTTTCCAGTTACTATCTGTACCAGTGTAAATCCTCTGGTCTAGCCAGATTTTCAAGGTAGAATTGGGATCATGATACTGTGGATGGGGTTAGGAAACATTTAGGAACTGGAGGAAAGTTGTATTTTTCATCGTTGCTACATCGCACACTGACTGGCTTGTCTCCTCCCTGAGACTCTTCTGTAAGGGGATATCCAGTGACCTACATATGGGCTTTGGGTCTCCACTCTGCACTTCCCTCCTCTTTCACTATGATAAGATTCTTTGTTCTGATGATGCCTGATGCCTGATCCCTTCAACACATCGTGATCACACAGGCTGGTGTGATTCTTCCATGTGGGCTTTGTTGCTTCTGAGCTAGATGGCCTCTTGTTTACCTTCAAGCCTTTAAGACCCAGACACTATATCTTTTGATAGCCGGGAATCATCTGCTTTCTTCACTACATTTGCTTATTCACCTGCTTTGTCTTCAGTAGTTGTGTCGAGAAGGTGAGCATCATAGAATGCCAATTTAATAGAAGAAAGTATTCTTGCATTGAGGGAGTAGTTGATGGAGGCCCAGTGTCCTTCTGCTACCTTAATACTAAGCCTATAAATATAGGCACATAGATCTATATCCCCATCTTCATATATAAATATATTTGCATATGTACATGCCTTTATCTAGATCTCTATAAATGCCCTTTGCCTCCCAGCTCTTTCCTGTATTTCCTTTGACTTTCCTCCTGTCCCACTAGATTGATCGATTTTGGACTGAATATGTTGGTGGAATTATTTAATTTTGCCACGACTAGCTTTATTAGTTGGTGTATAAGTTGTAATAACAGTTCTATTGACTGAATTTCCTTGAGTGTGGTTAGATATATTAGTATGGACAGCCTTATACTATAACATAGGTGTTGAAATGTCCCTTTTAATTATGAATGCAACAGCATTCTCTTGATTGTTTCATACTGCAAATCATGTATGGTTTTCTGATTCAAATTGGCTAATACCAGTTCATTTTGTCTCATTCATGCCTAGGACATGGATTTTTATTCATTTTGTTTAACTAATAAAGAGGTACAGGTTTTAGAGGATAGATAATAAATTCAGATTTAAAAATTGTTTTGATTGCAATTTCATGCTGACTGAAAAGTTGTTATATCATCCTTAGGTCTTTTATAGAAATTTATTCCTTTCAGAATAATTTACCTTCACCATTTTTCCTCTGGTCATTGAGATTATAGTTGTAGAATCATACATACATTTTTATTCTTACTTGTTATCTAATTTTTCTTTTTTCTTTGCCATAAACATAGTGGCTTTAATAATGGACTCTAACATGGAAACAATTTTTAAATTGTTCTGAACCATCTTTTTCCAGAATCAACTCTACTTTATGTAACTCCATCACCAGTAATTATGAGTAGTACATCATTGAGAATCTGAATGTGCATGCTTCTGAGTAGTTCCCTCCTTTCAAATGTTTTTCCACATTTATACCAGCCACCTTCACCTCTACAAACTCTGCTCTCTCTTTTTAACACGCTGAATATGTCAGTTCTCCCTGTGTCAGACCCAGAGAATCATCAGCAGTCCCAAAGCCTAGTGTCCATTTGGATTATTTCCTTTGTTTGAAAGGTAATACATAGCTATTATTATTTTCAATTCTATCCCTTTGAAAATGAGTTCAACTTAAAAAAACTGATGCTGTGCCTATGACTCAGCCATATTCCCATATACTAGGGAAAAACAAAACAGAATAAGTGCCATAGACTAAACTCTCACTCATAGAAATCTTATACAACAGTAGAACAGCTTTCTAGAGCTTCCGGGGTTGTAAATCTTACAGCAGGGGACAGTCTTAGCTTCTTGTGAAATGGCTGGTGGGTGTGAACTTCTGCAATGGTACTTGGCAGCACAATGAGTACCCCACTCACACAAGCACTCCAGTTTTCTAGGGGCCTCAAAACTTTCTGGGACAGCAGACAGTGTGAGACACGAAACAACAACAATAATATGTCATTGACCCAGGATTCACCAGGGTGGGAGGTTGGGGGAAGAAGGGGACAAGAGAGGAGCTGACACCAGGGCTCAAGTAGAAAGAAAATGTTTTGGAAATGTTGATGGAAACATATGTACCAGCGTGCTTAATACAATTGAATGATGGATTCTCAAGATTTGCAAGTGCCCTCCAATACAATGATTAACAACAACAACAAAATCTTCATGGGGCAATTTCATTACCTTTCAATTTCATTTTCCATGTGTTTTTGAAAGAATAATTTTCAAATGTCCTTTTTATATACATTCCTCCAATCATTCATGGAATAATGGTATTCCAGTGATGTTCTGGGCACTGTTCTGAATGCTAGGAACATCCCTCTGTCTTTTTCACTGCCATCGAGTAGATTCTGGCTCAGAATCGACTAGTGAGCATAGAGGACAGTGGAGAGCTGCCCCTGGGGGTTTCTGAGATGGTAACTGTTTATGGAGTAGAACACCTCATTTTCCTCCGTAGAATCAGTCTGTGATGTTGAACTGCTGACCTGTGGTCAGAATAGTAGTCCAAATGTAACACACTAAGCCTTATCAGAGAGTAAACCTGTAATGACGGATGGACCTTATAGTCTGAGAAGAACATCAGTACAGCAAGAATTCATTTAACATATTATATAGTGATAAGAAATAGGAAAATAAAACAGGATATGAGAAACTCAACACAGTCAAAGTATTATTAGATATGATTCTTCCTGATACAAAATCACTGGAGAAAGACTTTTACAGGTGACATTGAGGTGAAGGGTTAAATGACAGTATTATATTTCCCAAGTCTGGTGGCAGTGACATTAAATACAATATTAATAATAAAAACATTGCATGTCCTAGATTTGACTTTCATATTCTTATTCTCTTGAGTTTGCAAAATGATCAATGTTGCTTTACGGCTTAGCTCTTTTGGGGGTCTGTTATATTATTTTATATTTGTTTCTACTCTAGGTTTTCTTATGTGCTTTGAATACTTTTAGGTCTCGTCTACTAACAGGGATCCTGTGGATTCTGGCAATTCCTTCTAATTCTGTGCTGTAAAATGTTTAGGTTTGTACCGAAGAGCCAGTTTGAGGTTGGCACAGGCCTTGGCAGTCTTTCTGTCTGCTGTACATCAGACTGCCAGGAGTCAGAACTGGCTGACAGCACCTAACAGCAACAACAAAACCTGTATGTTCTCAAGTGAGGATTCAACTGCAAGAGATATTTAACTTTAGAGTCTAGTGACTGATTTTTTAAATTTTGAAATACAAATTCTACTTCTAGCCATATGTTCTAGCAATTGCTCCCCCAAAATCATCTTGCCACCATATACTGAACTTACTCAATTAGATGGAACAGACCTCATTTAAATGTAGAGTTAAAAAATGCAAGGTGGAAACTGACACTAGATAGTTATGGGAGAGTGTAGGCTATGGTTTGTCAGGATTGGGGAGCTGGACACAAAATGCTGGCTTTGACGAACAAGGGATGGGGTATTCATAGGCATGGAGGAAATTACTGAGAAAAGCAGCTTATAAATCTGACTATTCAAGGTGAAAACATAATAAATTGGGGGAAATAGGTATTGCGAAAAACAGCAACCATAAAATTTTCCCATTTGCAGAGGTAGCTAAGAAAGGAAAGTTGACCATCATAACCTAGGCTCTGAAAATCAGAATGACTCTTTCTTGACCATACTTTTCTATGATTTTTCCCAGGAAAGTACTAGGTGTTTTCATTTCCTGTAAGCTCTTGACATTTACATAAAAGTGATCCCAAGTTACTCATACATTTTGAGTACAGAAGCAAAAAAAAAAAAAAAAGATCCCTGGAGAGATAAACCCTTAGCCCAGGCCATATAGTCCTCTGTGAAATAAAGTCCCATAGAATAGGAAGTTGTAATCTAAAATTAGAATGAACAGAAAAATACAATTAGTAAAACAGCAAACCATGCTGTAGAAATAGTCATGGGGCCACACCTGACCTCCTCTGGTTCCTCTGATTGCCAAGGCAGATGTCATATTTGCCTCATCTTTCAGCCTTCTTCACCCTATTTTGACACCCTTTCTAAATCTGTGTCTGGGTTTGATAATTCAATGCAATGGTTACACAGAATTCACAGTCAGTGTTCATGATTAGCGAGTTTATTAAGAAAGGTAACAGGTTAAAATTCAAGTGAGAAATGCTTAGGACAGAACTTTTTAGTCAGTACAGTTTTTTGTTGTTGTTGTTGTTGTTTTTTTTGTTGCTGTGCCAGCACACAGGCTTCTCTTTGCCTCATCCTCTTGGCCTGACCTCGGCACTGCTTGGGCAGCACTAAAAACTCACTGAGAGCTACCAGTAAGCACCAAAGGGCCTGCCACTCTGCTTGCTGTAGGCCTCAACCCAAAGGCACTCAGCTCCAGTGCTGTGGGTCAGCAAGCCTAACTCCTACATTAAGTATGGAGGCACACAGCTCCAAAGCTCAGAGAGGGCTCACTCCAGCAGGATGGCAATCGCTCACAGCTGGATCATGGAATGCAATCAGCGGCTGCCTCCACCTGCTTCCCCAGACTCCTTAGGAAATAAAAGTCATTTGGTGGGAATAGCAAAGACTATGGATAGAGAGCGATACCAAATAAATCACTGCATTACGCATATCAAGACGGGTTGGCTATCTCAGAATATTTAACCCTGGGGAATTGAAGAGCAGAATATATATATAACATTTAAGAACAGAATTTATATATTAAAAAGCATTTAAATGTTAAAAAAAATAAATGTCTTGGTAGCAATAGAGACTATAAAAAGTTGTTAAATTTTGAGTATCTTCTGAAGGTAGGGAAAGGATTTGATAGTGGGCTGGAAATGAGATGTAAGAGAAAAAGATCTTAGTTTGTGGTATGGTCTTTTGTCTGAGAAAACAGATTTTAAGACAAAAGGAAAATTTGAGAAATTAAAAAAGTAAACCAAATCCTCTGTTTTTGTATTTATTCTAATCCCTAGCAACCCTATATAAAAGATAAAAGTGATTTCTTCCTTAGATACAAGTATTCCAATATTGTACATAATTAATAATAGAGCACTAGATTCCATGAAATGAAATTGACAGAATTCCAAGAAGATATTGAGAAACCCATTACAATTGTAGAAATTAAAAAAAACACACACTTCCCATAGTAAATAAAGAAGCAAAAAGAAAAATTAAAACAATTGTCAGTGATTTCAGTAGTGCATAAGAAAGCTTGATCTAATGGGCATATATTAAAATCCTGAATTTAAACATTCATTAATGCACATTTTAGATACACACACAGTATTTGATAAAGTTGATCCCATGTTGAATAACCAAGTAAATCTAAGCCAATCAAAACCTAAACCCCCCTCCCCCCCATTGACATCAAATCTATTCTGACTCATAGGGATCCTATCTAGGATTTCTTTAACTGTAAATCTTCATAGGAGCAGACAACCTCATCTTTCTCTTGAAGATAAGCGGGTGGATTTGAACTGTCAATCTTACAGTTACCTGTCCAATGTGACAGAAACACCAGGACCACTTGGTACACAGTTTTAAAGTCTACTATGAACACACTTGGCTGCATAAGTATAATGAATACTTTTATGTATGATAAAAGAAAGTTCACAAACGTCCATCAATGTCTTATGTTCCATATCAACTACATTTTTTCAAATATCTACAAATATTTATTTTAACTTTCATTTAGGTACGATAGTGTACACCGTGGACCAGCATGAAAAGATAATTCTTTATTAGTCTATAACCAGTATGACATCCTGCTCCTTGCTATTTATGCTGCTGGGATATCCATCCAGGTGTCATATCCTTTGGTGCTGGTCCTTGGCTTCACTTCCCACTCACCACAGTCCCTATTCTAAAGATCTACATCACACGGATACCAGCTGTTCATACAGACTTGGAATGTGGTATAGCTGTTTCTCTACTTACCTCTTTTACTTGCCTAAATATTAATTAGCACTAGCATAATGCCTGATGTACTTTTAGAGTATAGTTTCAATAAATAACTCAAACAAAGGGTATCTCATACAAATTGACCCAAGCAAATGTAAACGGCACAGTTTTAGCGGCTTCATTCTTCATCCATAAAGTAAAATGAATAATCACCACTATCCTTTTCTACTCTAATGATATATAATTTTGATTCTATATATCCACTAACTAATGGGTAATATGCTTGACAGACAGGGGAAAGATTGAGGATTCAAGTCTACCCTAAAGCTCCCTTGAAGAAAGGCCTGGAGATCTATTTCTATAAAAAGCAACCCATGAATACACTACGGAGCACAGTTCATCTTTGATACACAGTGTTGCCCTAAGTCGAGGGTAACTCAAAGGTAACTGGCTCTCACACTACTCTCATGAATACTCTTGGACATTACCAAAGAGTGACTAGGAAATCTATCATCAGAAAAAGATTAGAGAATAAAGGAGAAAAAAAGGCTAGAGGTAGACATATGCTTTTATAGTTTACACTTGTTTTAATTATAAATGAAATCAGTGGGCATTTGGAAAGGGAGAATAAGAGAGAGGGAGAAAGAAATATGAGGGCCATTTATATTTTAAAAATGCCAGCATTAAGTTGACTTTACCAAAGTTCTAGGGAAGACTCTACATAGAGAGGCGAATCGAGGGGCGAGCATGGCCTTTGAACATGGGTCAACATCACCGGGGAAGAAAAGCAGTGTAGATGGTGAGAATATAGCATCATACTGGTTATGAGTTAATGAACTCCATTTTTCTACTGGACCATAGTGGATGTCATAAGATCTAATTAAAGGTTAAAATAAATGTTTGGGGAGAATTGTTGCTGAAATGAGATGTTTAAAAGAGAAAATAAACTTTGTAGATTGAAATGAAGGCTAAATATTTGGGCAGAACTGTTGAAATAGAATTGTATAAAAGGGAAAATAAACTTTATAGGACATTGAAAAATAAAATATTTATCTTAAAGAAGACAGTTTGAAAATCTTTATCCAACATTAAAAGTAGTTTTCAATATTGGGCATGTTGTATCATGTTTTTTGGGGATTTTTTGTTTGTTTGTTTGTTTTTACTTCTAATTATCTGCATTACTTCATGTATTTCTTTTGTGCTTATTCAGGATAAAACTTCATTCCCTCTTGAGAAAAGAATAAACCAAATGAATATTATATTATTTTTTAGAAGCCTGAACTGGGCTTTCAGAATAAACTCTCTAGTCTCACATTCCAAACACTGAATTCTAATGGTTTCATTGTATCATGATGAACAACAGGGTGGGCTTTGAAAAAAAATGGTAGCTTCAGAGTGAACATTTGCTATTGATTATGAGAATGTGTCAGATGAGCGTGGGGGACGGAGGGGGGTGTCAATAGTAGGTAGTTGCATGATCTATTAATAGGAAACAGTTTAATGCAATAGCTCACTAAAGCATAGCTAATTCTGAAGCCCCAAACCTCACATTCTTAACTCCTCCTCCTCCAGCTCTAGAAAGAGGCTTTATTCATACAGTGCCCGCACTGGAACGTTAGTGAAGGGAATGCCAGTGTTTAGAAAATCTAAAATCTGAAATGGAGCTCACTACACAGCATACAGAAGTCACACAGGATGTTATTTTAAACAGCGATGCAGAAATGTCCGTTCATTTGATATATTTGTTTGGTACATGTGGGCTTCAGGAAAACATGTTATGTACAGTTCTGCTTTACAGATCCTCAGTTTCAGCGGATGTTCAACTCTGAGAAAAGTTTGAGGCATGTCAAAGAAACATGTCTTTATTGGATAGAGAACTTGCAACAAGTTTTCTCATCCCTTACCCTGAAGCAACATAGAGATAAAACATCGCTCAGGAATCGGCAATAAGGATATCCAATTGGCTGAAAGACTTAACTAAAAAGATTCTGTAATGCAAACATTTAACTCATATTCCATTAACATGCTTCTCTCTCCTTGCACGTGTATCATTGACCTAAATACACACAATTCCCTTATGCAGACCCTGTTCATGGAGGAAGAGGCACTCTTTCAATCAGAACATGGTTTAAAATCAAGAAGGAAGTTCATCAGAGTTGAATCTTCTCAGCATATTTATTCAAGCTGTATGTTGAGCAAATCACCAGAGAGCCTGGATTATATGTCGAAGAATGCAGCATCAAAATTGGAGGAAGGCTTATTCATAACATTTGATAGGCAGATGATACAACTGTACGTGCTGAAAGTGAGGGGGAATTGTAGCATTGACTGATGAAGGTCAAGGACTGCCCTCCAGTATGGACTGAAACTCCATACAGAGGAAGCAAAAATTCTCACAACTAGACAAACAGGTAACATCGTGCTTAGAAGAGAAAAGGTTGAAGTTGTCCATGAGTGATCTTGCTTGGATCCATGTTGAAGGCTTATGGAAGTAGCAGTCAAGGAGTTAAAAGTCACATTGAATTGGGTGAGATTGCTGCACCAACCCTCTTCAAAGTGTGTTTAAGCGCAAGCATGCTATTTGGAGACTAAGGTGCACCTGAACCAAGTAAGAGTATTTTCAATTGCCTCATATGCATGTGACAATTTAACCTTGCATAAGGAAGGACACAGAGGGATTGATGCTTTTGAATTATGTTGCAGGCAAAGAATATTGGCAGTACCATGGACTGCCAAAAGAACAAACCGGTCTGTTGTGGAAGAAGTACAGTCAGAATGCGCCTTAGAAGGGAAAATGGTGCATGACAGGAGATACCAATCACTAGAAAAAGGACATCTTGCTTGCTAAAATAGAAAGTTGGTGAAAAATATAGCTCTCAAAATGAACATTTGCTATTGATTATGACAATGTGTGAGATCTTCGACAAGATGGATTGTACAGTGCCTGCAACAGTGGGTTCAAATATAACAACGATACTGAGGGTGACAGGACCAGGCTATGTTTTGTTCTGTTGTACAAAGGATCACTATGAGTCTGAGCCAACTTAACAGCACATAACAACTATGCCCTTGCATTCTCCACTGAATCATAAGCCTATGAAAGTTGGACGTTGAACAAGGAAGAAAGTAGAAAAATCAAAGCATTTGAATTGCGGTGCTGGAGAGGAATTCTGAAAGTCCCATGGACTGCTAAAAGGACAAACTGATCTGTCTTGGAAGAAGGGAGTGCAGAGGGCTCCTTTTAGACGAGGATGGCAAGACTTCATCTTATGTACTTTGGACATATTGTTGGAAGGGGCCAATCCTGGAGAAGGACATCATGTTTGGTAAAGTCCAAGGGCAGCATAAAAGCGGAAGGGCCTCAAAGAGATGGATTGATCAAGTGGCTGCATTCATGAGTTCAGGCATAGGAGCGTTTGTGAGGATGGTGCCGGACTATGCATTCCTTCGTTTTGTTATGTATGGGGTCTCTATGGGTTGGAATTGACCCAATGGAACCGAACAACTACAGCAACAACAACAACAATACAAGAGGTTGTCCATCACATTGATTAAGCTGGATCATTGGTGGCCTTTCACTATGTAATTGGCTGCTATAAAGATAGTGAAATGTAACGTCACATTCTAAATCAAGGACCATGCTATTTTGTTCACAATGGTGTGGAGGTTATACAATTTTGTTTTACAGGTTGTTATTAGTTGTCATCCAGTCAGCTTCCCCCCACGGCGGCATAATGTGTAAAGGAACAAAGCATGCTGGTGCTCCACGGGATTTCAGTGATCAATCTTTTCTAAAGTAGTTTTCAAAGGTTTTTATCCAAGCTACCTATGGGTATTCGCAAAACTCCTGCCTTCAAGTTAATGTCAACTCATAGTCAACTCATAGTGACCCTATAGGGCAGTGGTTCTCAACTTTCCTAATGCCGCCACCCTGTAATACAGTTCCTCATGTTGTGGTGACCCCTCAACCATAAAATTATTGTTGTTGCTACTTTAAAACTGTAATTTGGTTGCTCTTATGAATCGGGCAACCCCTGTGAGAGGGTCATTCGACCCCCAAAGGGGTCACGACCCACAGGTTGAGACAGCTGCTCTAGGACAAGGCAGAACAAGGTACAACTGCCTTTTTGTATTTCTAAGACTGTGACTCTTTATGAGAGTAAAAAACCTGTCTTTCTCTCTCTCAGAAATACTGGAGGTTTCGAATGGCTGACGTTGCGGTTAGGGTAATCTTAAACCTCCAATTTGGGGGTTAATGGTAACAGTTTGCAAGGGTATGACCACCCTCAATTTTCTAGAAGTCTGGTGTTACTTACTCATTGAGTTGTTATCTGCAAGGTCAGCAGTTCAAAACTACCAGCCTCTCCATGAGAGAAAGGCAGGGTTTTTTACTCCGTAAAGAGTTATAATTTTGGAAAACTCACAGGGGCAGTTCTACCCTGCCCCTATAGGGCCACTATGAGTCATCATAGACTCAATGGCAGTGAGAGAAAGTCAATGATTAGCTCATTTAACTATAAAAACAAAAGTCTTTATTTCTAGAAATCTAGGCTCCTTGTTGCTGGTGGGTACCAAGTCACCCTGTCTCATATTGACCCGATGTAAAGTAGAATGAAACAGGGCTCTGTCCTGTCCCAGCCTCACAGTTGTCATTATGCATGAGCACCTCATTTCGGCCACTGTGTCAACTCTCCGCTTAGATTTATATTATTGCTCCACTTCCGGATCAGCTCATCTCCATCTTTAAGTGCATCTTTTTTTTTTAATTCCCTTGGCAAATAATCTCGCTTCAGTGACTGGGTTTCACTCAGAAAATTCCAAAGCTCAAACTCATTACCCTTTCCTCATCCAAACAAACCAGTCAATATAACACAACCAGAGTGGATGCTTCAAGTTAGTGTTGCTCAAGCTATTCCCCGGTAAAATCCGTACAATGTCTTTGTTCTTAGAATAAAATTCCATCACATCGTCTGCATGATCTGGATTCTGCCTAATAATCCCCCCATTCCCCGACTCCTCCCCTTTAACTTCTACTTTGCTGTCTCCTGGGACCCTGCTCATCTCTTGTCCTGTAAAAGAACAACATCTGACTCGTTGAAGGGCCATCTTTGCTCAAAACACAGCAGCGATTTTAACACAATCTGATGCTATCCATTTTATTCCAAGAGTATTAAAGAGACTTTCTGGAATATGTCAAATTTTTCCTAGTTATTTCTCTTAAAATAGTCTAGAAATTCTCTTTTCCCTGAAAAGGCTCCTGAAATTTTGTTCATAGCACTCATCTATATTCCATATTTAATATTTACTAGTTCATTTCTTAGCAATCCAACTGAAAGCTCAGGAAAGTCTAGGGTTTTATATATCTATTCACTGCTGTATTTCTGGCACAAAGTGACTATTCACATATATTATTGAAAAAATAAATGAACCAATGCTGCTGTTCTCACTAGGAACTATAATGTTAGGAAAATTCCTTGCCCCTCCACTTCAGGCTATCGAATTTCACAATTCACTGTATGAATTACAAGATTTTCCTAAGCTTTAAATTCTATATAATAAGCACACACTTACTTAGAAAATTAAACTATTTCAAATCAAAATATAGCAGCTAATTCTCCTTCCTCCAATAAAATATTTTATGGGAATACGGATTGTTAATTAAAATATCCCTTCAAATTCCTTATATTGCTTTCTTTCTACCTACCTTATAATTTTGCATTGCAGAAACTTAACTTGGGCCAGTTAGCTAGTTATCCTTCATTTTTAAAGGTAAAGGAAGATATGTTTGATTATTGTTAAAGTAAGCTCTGTAAAAGCATACTTGAAATATGGTGACAGATTTTGTTTTAGTCTAGGTACTTTAGAGAAGCAAATCCACAGAAACTTATGTATGAGAGTTTTATAAAGGTTAAGTGCGCATCAAGAAAACATCCTAGCCCAGTCCTGCCCAAGCCCACAAGTCCAACATTAACCCATTAACCCACATGTCCAACACCAATCCACAAAGTCCTCCTCCAACTCACAAAACAGATGCAATGATGCCAACTGCAGGAGGAAAGTTGAGTCAGTGAATGTATAAGCATCGCAGTGGTGGCAGGAGTCTCGACATGGTTTATCCAGCACCCAGGGCTACATCGGCGTAGGTACATGTGGCTTCTCCTCAGGGATGTCTTGCTGGAAGTGAACCTTGCCAGCTAAAGCAGGGAACTGGCTAAGGCAGCTGCACCCTGGTCCGACAATAAGAAAGCAAGAGACCAACAACTAGAAAGGCAAGGCTCACCAAGCCATTTATCCCTCTGCCCTTCAGTTAACCCCACATGAGTTTGTCAGCCAGGTTGGCACAATTAACTACCGCAGTCTTCCTGATTCTGTGTGAGAGTTGAACATTGAATAAGAAAGACTGAAGAAAAATGTATGCATTTGAATTACAGAGCTTTCAAAGACTATTAAAAGTACCATTCATCACCAAAGGCACAAAGAACTCTGTCTTGGAAGAGGTTCATGCACATGTTCCTTAAAAGTAAGGATAAAAAATAAATTAACTAGTTTTAAAAAATGAAGTAATGATAGTGAGACTGGCCTCATGTAGTTTGGACATGCTATTAGGAGGGACTCACGCACGCTTTGTGAAGCGGGAGTATACCAGAAAGGAGGAAAACCTCTATAAGATTATAGTGGCTTCAACAATGGACTCAAACTTCGCAAGGATGGGCAAGGGTCTCTTTCTGTTGTAGATAAGGTTGCTATGTGTTGGAACAGACTCAATGACACCTGAAAATGATAACAAAGTAAACCCTTTAAAACCACACTTAAAATATAGTAGAAGCTAAGTTGTTCTAGTGATAGAAGTCATTCATGATTACACTAATATTAAAATTACATATAGAAGATATACTCCAGATGTGAATATTGTTGAAATAAGGAGTTAATAGACTACCTGTAATACTGAGATAGATTTTTTTATTCATTAGAAAAAAAGGAAATTGAAGAAGTTTCAAAATTAAAGTGTTAACTTAGCTAACTTAGGATATTAAAAATCCTATATAAAGTAATGCATAGGTGCATGCAATGGGGTACTACTGTGCCATGTAGAGACATGGGGTCCTGATACATTAGAATGTATTGCAGAATGGTAGAATGTACACATTGAATGTGCACATAAATAAACCTTTAAAACATTATGCTGAATGAAGTACGACTGTCAGCTATTGTATGACTCCACTAATGTAAAATGTCTACAGTAGATGTTTATGCCAAAGCTGATTAAAGTTTACTAGAAGCAAGAGGGCAGTGGACTGGAGACAGTAGAACTCACTGGGTAGGGAACACTGAAGGTAATAACGAATCCTAGAAATAGATTCTAAAAAGCACCGGTTGAACAACATAACAAACATAACTTACGTCAATGAGTTGGACATGTAAAATAATGTTGAAAATGCAAACAATTTGCCACACTAAAGAACCCACATCATTAGAACATGTATCCATGTGGATTGGTACACTTATTTATTTATTTATATATTTTGCTTTGGGTTTTCAAATATAATTTATATGTAACTAAAATGATACAGAACATAAGATGGTTAATTTTATGTGTCAAATTGGCTGGGGTGTAATTCCCAGTTGTTTATCCCAACACTAAACAGGCCTGAAAACCTTCTTTCAAAGTATCACAGTATTGAAAACCGTATTGAGCAAACCGTTCTACATATGGGATCACTATGAGCTGAAACGGCTTCCATTGCAAATAACAACAACAACAGGAAATCGAATGGAATTACTTCCCGTGATGTTACGAAGTGGCCTGCCTCCAGATGATAAGGGGATATTTCGACAGATTCTCCCTTGAGTCACCATGCACTCTAATTGTCACTTGATTTATAAATCATGAGACACATCTGTCAGTTGACCTACATGCCTTGGACTTTCTGGCTCCCACAATTATGTGATCCATTCCCTTAAAGTATATCACTAGATCTACTCGTTTACTGACTCAGTTACTCACTGGTCAGTTTCTCTAGAGAACTACTATTAAAAAGAACAATTATAAAGAACAATAAAATTTATTAGTATATTAAAAACCCTTCAATGCTCCCTACCTGCAGTAGAATCCTCCTCAAAGGCTTATAAGTCCTATACTATCATCTCTGAAAATGGATCATACATAGGATGTATCTTTTCAATATCGCTCATTATCTTACCCTCACTCAAAAACTCATTGCCAACTCATAGTGACTGCATAAAACAGGGTAGAATAGCACCCCACCCCCACCCCCCGTGAATGTCTGAGACTATAACTCTTCATGGGAGTAGGAAGTCTTGCCTCCTGGGGAACTTCTGCTAATTTGAAACTGCTGCCCTTATGGTTAGCAGCCCAGTGTTGCTGGGAAAAAGTATAGGTCCATTAACAGTAAATTACATAGAAATATCTATAAACAATAAACTGAAGGTGTAAGATATACATGCAGCAATTGACATTCTACATCTACCCTATGTGGAAAAACCTTAAGGCAATTCTACTATCCTTCCTCCATCCCACCTGGAAAACCTTGGGTAATAATAATGTGTTTCTTCCCTTTAATAAAGCCTGTGAATCCATAATATTTAGGCCTCTGTTTTCTCAGTTAGTCTTTAAATAATAAGCAGGTGGAGGGTAAACTCTTGCTCCTTTATTCTTTCTTTTTTTTTTTTTTAAGAAAAAGGGAAAAAATTTATTGGAGCCCATATGGGAAACCCTAGAAGGGCCCAGAATACCCTACTGTGTAGGCATGCCTAGCAAAGGGTCATACCATTCACTGTAACCCCATGTGCCAGAGGGACTCCCCTTGAGCCAAGCCCCAAAGCCCAGGACTGGCTGGGGTAAACTCTTGCTCTTGATGGAAGCTTATCAGGGGCGGGAGTGGGTGGGTGGGGCAGAGAGGATAACATGCATTTTTGTAGGATGAACTAGAGTTGGATTTCATGGAGGAAGGAGGAAGTCTTTTGTGTCTGAGTTCTAATCATAAGCCCAAACAGTTCCATTTGACATTCTAGATTTATGCAGTTAGGTTGGTAAACCAAGGACCAGCCCTACTTTCCCATTTGGAGCAGTAGAAATTAATATAGCCAAACATGTCTCATAAGTCAAAAGTCATAATTAATCTTAGGAAGATTACTGAGCCTGGGGAACCCAAAACTCAAACATACTTATAGCCATTGAATTGATTCTAACTTAGAGGGACTCTATAGGGCAAGGTAGACCTACTCCTGTGGGTTTCCAAAACTAACTTTTTGTGGGAGTAGGAAAACGTCTTCTCAAGAACAGGTAGTGGTTTTGAACTGCTGACCTGGTAGTTAGCAACCCAACACTTATCCACTATGCCAGAAGGGCTCCTCAAGGGTCTGGAGATGTTGTTATTGTTGTTAGGAGCCATCTACTCGGTTCTGGCCCAGAGACACCCTTTTTTAAACTGCAGGGATCTCAGCCCAGTTCTGTGCCATCCTCACAATTGTTCTTAATGGTTAAGTCCCTGTTGCAGTCACGGTGTCAATCCATCTTATAAAGGATTTTGTGCTTTTTCCCTGCCCCCTCCACTCTAGCAAGCATGATATCCTTCTCCAGGTACTGCTCTCTCTCTGGATAATAGGTCCAAGTACTAGAGAAAAAGTGTCACCATCCTTGCCTCTAAGAAGCTGTGGCAGTTACATAATCTGGTGTCAATTTGTGACTTGAGAGGATTTAGAGTGAATAGATGGAGTCTAGTCTGTCAATCAGGTCATAGCCAATGAGGCCTCTGTGTGGGCGTGGCCTTCTCCTGAGCATTCTGGTATTTCCTCCTTGGAGGTGGGAAACACACTCTCTCTCTTCTCAGTCCCTGAGAGACACTCTGCTGACAAGACACATGGCACAATACTGATATACCCCATGCTGTGAGAACTGGAGGAGTCATGTGGATTCCCTTGCCAGTGCTGAGATGCTTCTACTGCCACTGGATCCACAAGACTTTGCACCCACTGGCCTGTGATGTTCCTGTGTTTTGTGAGTCTAAAGAAGGCTTTATAGATTGGTATCGGGCATATGGGCTAATATTAGATTTACGGACTTGATCTGGACTAGGAGGGGATGTTGTCTCAATAGTCAACTGCTCTTGGCTCTAAAGCCCTTTCTTACACACATGTGAGTGTCTGTGAATTTGTTCTTGTAGTCTGCCTGAACTAACACGGAAGCATTCTGGCTGTATTTCCTCAAAGACAGATGCATTTGTTATTTTGGCAATCCGTGGTACTCTCAAGATTCTTTGTCAACACCATAGCTCAAATGCATAGATTTTCTTCAGTCTTCCGTTTTTAATATCCAACTTTTGTAAACAGATGTGACACTTGAAACTCTCATGGTTTGGATCAGTTGCACCTTAGACCACAAAGTAACTTCCTTGCTTTTGAACACTTTAAAAGAGCTTTGTGCAGATTTACTGAATGCAATGCGTCATTTGATCTCCAGACTGCTGCTTCCATGAGCATTGGTTGTAGATGCAAACAAGATTAAATCCTTGACAACTTCAATCTTTTCTCCATTTCTCAGGATGTTGCCTATTTATCCAGTTATAACTATTTTGCTTTTCATTATATTGAGTAGTAAATCATACAGAAGGCTGCTATCCTTGATATTTATCAGCAAGTGTTTCAAGTCCTCCAAACTTTCCGCAAGCAGGGTTGGTTTCTCTGCATATAAAAATATCACCTCCAAATATGGCTACACCAGAGGATGTACACTGGTACAGATAGGAACTGGAAACACAAGGAATTCAGGGCAGATGATCCCTTCAGGACCAATGGTGTGGGTGGAAATACTGGGAGGGTGGAGGGAGGGTAGGTTGTAAAAGGGAACCCATTTCGAGGATCTACATGTGACATCCTCCCTGTAGGATGGACAACAGAAAAGTGGATAAAGAGAGATGTCAGACATGCCAAGATATGATAAAATAATAATTTATAAATTATCAAGTGTTCATGAGGGAGGGGAAACAGGGAAGGAGAGGACAAATGAGGAACTGATGCCAGAGGCTTAGGTGGAGAGCAAATATTTTGAGAATGATGAGGGCAATGACTGTACAATGTGCTTTACACAATTGATGTATGTATGGACGGTGATAATAATTGTATGTGCCCCTAATAAAATGATTAAAAGAATATATCACCTCCATGGAATTGGTGCTGACTCATAGTGACATTATAGGGACTGGGTAAATTGGCCTTTGAGTTTCTGCAGCCCAATGCATAACCACTAAGCCACCAGGGCTCCTGTATATAGAAGATTGTTAATAAGCCTTCTTCCAATCCTGATATTGCATTCTTCTTCATAATACCCAGTTTCTCAGATTATTTGTTCAGCATACAGATTTAGATGAGATGGTGAGATGATACAATAGACGGTGAGATGATACAACCCCAATGCCCCCCTTGTTTGATTTTAAACCATGCGGTATTCCCATGTTTTCTTCATACAACTACTTCTTGCTCCAAGCATAGGTTCCACAGGATCACAGTGAAGTGTTCTAGAATTCCAATTCTTCTCAATGATGTCCATACATTTTTATGATCCACACAGCCAGATGTCTTTGCATTGGCAAGGAAATGCAAATAAACATATTTCTGGCATTCTCTGCTTTCAGACAAGAGCCGTTTGATGCAATGATCGCTCCTGATGTATGTTATTTTCTGAATCTGGCCTTAACCTCTGGTAGCTTCCTGTCAATATACTGTTACAATCATTGTTGGATAATCATAAGCAAAAATTTACTCGTTTGTGATATTAATTATAGTGTTCTACAATTTGAGCATTCTATCTGGTCACTTTCCTTTGGACTGACGACAAATATGGATCTCTCAACCAGTAGTCTTCTAAATCCTGGCATAAATGAGTGCGTGTTTCCAGTGCTGCATCAGCTTGTGGAAACATTTCAATTGGTACTCCATCAATCCCTCCCTTACTCACTGCCCTCGAGTCAATGCTGACTTGCAGCGACCCTGTAGGACAGGGTAGAACTGCGGCTGTGAGTTCCAATACTGTAACTGTTTACTGGATTACATTACTGGAGACTTGTTTGAGCTAATGCTTTCAGTGCAGCTAGGAGCTCTTGCCTCTGTACCACTGGTTCTTACTCATGTGCTACCTCCTCTAATGGAATGTCAGCCAGTTCTTACTGGGACAGGGACTCTGTGTGTTCTTTCCATCTGCTTTTGAGGCTTCCTCCATGCTTCAATATTTTGCAATATTGAAATTTGGAATTTTTCAATATTGAAATTTGAGGCTTGAATTTTTTGTCGTTTTTTTCAGTCGAAGATATGCTAAATGTGTTCTTTTTTGGTTTCCTAAGTCTAGGTGTTTTTGTACTTAATTTTAATATTTTACTTCTGGAACTGCCCTTTGAAATTTTCTGTTCAGCTCTTTGACTAATATTTCTTCCATATGCATTAACTACTCTAGGAATAAGAGCAAGGTTCAGTGTCTTCTGACAGCTGCTTTATTTCCTCTTTTTAATGACCTTTTCCTTTTTGTGAATGATGTTCTTGATGATGACCCACAGGTCATCAGATCTTCTGCCCTTAGTGTTTAATGTATCAATCTGTTCCTGATCTGTTCTCAAAACTTGGGAAGTTTCTACTCTAGTTTCTACTCTACTCTAGTAGACTTGTTTGAACTTTCTTCAGCTTCACCCTGAATTTGCAGATGAGCAGTTGACAGTCTGTGCACAGTTGGTCCCCACAGATGTAGTCAATTTAATTTTTGTGTATTTTATCTAAAGAAGTCTATGTGTAAGTCTATGCTATCTTTTGTGGTGATGGAAAATGTATTTGGGATGAAGAAGTTGTTGGTCTTGTGAAATTTATCATGTGATCTCCAGCTTCATTTCTATCACCCAGACTATATCTTTCAATTATGATTTCTTCCTCTTTGTTTCCAACTTTTGCATTACAGTCTCCAATCACTATCAATGCATTTTGTTTGTATGTTTGATAAATTTCAGACAGAAGATGTTGGTAGGATTCTTCAGTTTCTGAATCTCTACCTTCGTGGTTGCTGCATACATTTGAATGATAGTTGGGTTGATTAGATTTCTTCGTATTTAAATAGATGATATACTGTTACAGACAACTTTGTACTTCAAGTAGACCTTGAAATATCTATTTTGACAAAGAACCCAGTGTCATTTCTCTTGATTGTGTCATTCCTGTCGTAGTGAACTCTATGGTTTTATGATTCTAACTGGCCAATGCCAGTCCATTTCAACTTGCTAGCATATCTATCTCGATGTGTTCTATTTTGTTGGTTATGACTCCCAATGCTAGAATCATACTTTTAACACTGAAAGTTCCATTCTTATCTGATGTTTGGAGCTGTCTGTGCTCATGCTGAGTTGTGCTCTATCAGCACGTGAAGGTATGGAAGGCTCTTCTCCGTGTCATTATCGCTGCCTCTGCTTGAAGAAAGTACCTCTGTGTCAGTCCTGTTTTGAGTGTCTTTCCACTGGAGGGATACATCTTCTGGCTCTGTCTTTGACAATGTCCTGCTTTTGTTCATTAGGTTCTCAGTAGCTGACAATGTTTCAATGTGGCATGTAAGATTCTCTCACTAATTTCTCAGAAATGAACAGACTGCTCCTTCTTTGTAATCTGTTCTTCGTTTAGATCTCCTGAAACCTGTTCTCTTTGAGCGACTCTGCTGTTAGATGAAATACCAGGCACATACCTTTCTGCATCACAATAACACACCAGCCACCAGAACATGATATACTGCCAGAGAAGTGGTGGGAACCAGAGGATAGGAGAGAACAACTGAAGATAAATATTACTGGTGTATTCTTTCCATATTAATTTATTCCCCCTCCTGTCACCCCATGAAACAACACTTATTATCTAATAATTTAGATCAATATCTACATTCACTAAAATTATCAGATCATTTGGAGAAAATTGTCTTTAAAATTGCTTTGCTTTTTTTAGTCATTGGTATACCATCCCAGTTTTAATATGAATATTTTAGACTAGAATCATATATGTCTAAGGAATGTTTCAGAAGTTTAAGTTAAACTGAAGCAGATAGTTTAAGAAGTTACAAATGATACTTGCTAGGTTTTTCATTCCTAAATAAGTGCTACTGCTGGGGCTTTAAGTGTATTAGTTATACAGCATTATCAATAATAGCCTACAAAATGATGTATCTGCTACAAAATGCATGGGATTTGGAATGCCAGTTATTTGCACTTTTGTAGGTGATACTGAAAAACTCCACATCAAGGCAACATAGAGCCCTTTAGAGATAATCTATATCCACATCATTCATCTCTGGTATGCAATTTCTCCATGAGTTAGTTTATTGTGCCAACCTGGCCAATAAATATATGTGGGGTTAATTGAAGGGTAGAGAAATAAATAGCTCAGTGAGCCTCACCTTTCTAGTTCTTGGGTCTCTTTCTTTGTGAAGGTTGCACTAGGGTGCAGCTGCCTTAGAAGTTCCCTGCTTCAGCTTGCAAGGCTGTCTTTCTGCAAGACATCCCAAGGAGAAGAGACATGGACCTACCCAGATGCAGCCCTGGGTACTGGAGCAGCCAGCCATTTGGAGACCCCTGCCAGCGCTGAGATGCTTACACATTCACTGACTCAGTTTTCCTCCTGCAGTCAGCATCATAGCGTTTGTTTTGTGAGATGGAGGAGGACTTTGTGGATTGGTGTTGGACATAAAGGTTAATGTTGGACTTGTGGGTTTGGGCAGTACTGGGTTGGGATGTTTTCTTGATGCACACTTAATCTTTATATAAAACTCTCTTATACATGAGTTTCTGTGGATTTGTTTCTCTAAAGTACCTAGACTAATGCACTCTGCCTACAGACTAATATGTGGCTTAAAAATCAACACATAAACTTTGAAAATTCAGAAATTAAAAGACAGTGATAAAGAACATTGGGTAAATCTGTTGCCTCTTTAAAGTGTTGAAAAGCAATTATGTTACTTGGAAGACTACGGTACTCCTGATCCAAGTCATGGTATTTTTAATCACCTCATATGCATCTGAAGATTGGACATTGAACAAGGAAGGCTGAAGAAGAATCGATGCATTTGAATTTTGGTGCTGAATAAGAATATTGAAAGTACCCTAGACTGCCAAAAGAACAAATCAATGTGACTTGGAAGAAATACAGGAAGAATATTCCTTTGAGGCAAGGATGGTGAGACTTTATCTCATATACTTTGGTCATGTCAGGAGAGATCATTCCCTGGTAAAGGATATTAGGTTTGGTAAAGTATAGGGGCAACAAAAGAGGGGAAGAACCTCTACAAGATAGAGTGGCTTCAACAAGACTCAAACATGAGAACAATTATGAAGATGGCATAAGACCAGGGAGTGCTTGATTCTCTTCTACACAGGGTCACTATCAACTGGTACCAATTCAATGGCACATAACATGAGTGACCTGCTATAATAGACAAATGCATACCTGTCTTCTTCCCATGTATGGAAAAGGCAGTTTACCCTTCAGATTCCCAATTACATTGCTTTGATGCCTCATTCAGGCTGTTCATTCAGCCTGAGAAATTCCCCACAGCTTATTTTCTCTCTCCTTATGAAATTTAGTTGTATAGATCTGCAGATCTTTGAAATCTGGTAAATCTGTGGTTCAGTGTTCATCATGATCTGTAAATTGAATGATATATTATCACTTGAAGGATTGTGAGAAAAAATGAATTAGAAAAGGTATGTAAGGTTCCAAATACATTGTGGACATCCCATAAATAACAGTGTAAAATTAAAGAGTCTAGGACTGGCATATATGTTCTTTGAAATATTGATCTTAATAGAGTTATTGTTAACTGCTATTGAATCAGCCTCTGACTACTGGATATGCAATACAGAATGAATCATTGTGACTCATAAGTTTTCTAGCAGATTACGAGGGCTTGCTTTCTAGTCCCTCTTAGTCTGGAAACTTCACTGAATTATATTTAGCTTCATGGCAGCATCAAATCTTCCTGACAGATGGGTGATGACTGTGCTTGAGATGTGCTCATTGTACATTGAACACGCATCTCCAGAAAGGAAGGGAAGAATTCTACCCCTGAATCATCAAAATAACCTCATTCATATTGTATTACAATATCCCAACATGATCTTTCCCTTATTTGCAGTTCATCCAGAAGCACAATATATGGTTTTCTTTATGTAGTCATACAGATAACCTGCAAAGGATGTTATCTTGAATCTATTCTGCAACTAGATAATTATGGGTCCTTAATTTCATCATAAGTTTACTCTGGAAAAAAATTAACTCATCACCTCCCTTTATTTTATCTTCAGAGACTATCATAAGCATGCATTAGAGAGAGCATGTAGTACTTGGTTGATAAATGATTTAAAATGAATTTGGAATATTTAAATTCATAAAGGCCAGGCTCCTCGATACATATATACTGGTGTGTGTGCATAACTGTATATGTAGTCTGCTTAAATAAACAGTTTTCACTCTACTAGAAACACATGTGCAAGGTAAATTTTGGATGGTAAAACTAATACTACATAATTATTTTAAATTCAATTTAAAATAGATATGAAAAGTTGCTCTGTGGTTATTATGAGTGTTTAAGTTCTGGCCCTTCTCTTTTAATGATCATGGTTTCAGGCCCCTTGTATCCAGCCTTTATTTCTTGCCAAAAATAAATCAAACCCTCCTATGATGGCCCTTTAACTTTCCCAAATATGCATTGTCTTTGCAGGAATACAGAGAGGCTAGTAGGGGAAAGTAAACTTCTGGTTGACCTCTTTGGCTCAGAATTCCTCCATTCTGGGAGATTTTTGTGTACACTTTTCTCTGCTACAGTCCTGTAGCTGTAATTGTATATATTCATATACCAGGGGTTACCCAGAAAAAAAGCTCCTCTGGGTGGAGCTTTCATAGGACTCAATTGTCCCTCTAGGCAAACATCAAGCAACTTGTTCTGCATTAGTGCACCCAGTGGCATAACCTGGGGAGGTTCACTGTAGTCACAGTGAATTTTTTTCATAAAAGCTGTTTCCATTCAGCCTTGATTTTTATGATGGCTGATTTAAGAGAACAGCGAGCAGCTGTGAAATTTTGTTTCTGAAGAAGCTGTTGTAATATTGAACACAGCTTATAAGAGCAACACTATGGGGAAAACTTGAGTGTTCCAATGGCTTTCTCCTTTCAAAAAAGCTGACATGCAGATTATTGATGAAAAACCTCATGCTGGATATCCAACAACTTCCCAAGCTGACGAAAATGTCGACAACATTCATGCACCATTGAAGAGATGGGAAGTTATCTGATCTAACTTGGAGCTTGGTTCAGCAAGTTTTAGTGGAACAACAGAAGATTTGGGAATGAGAAGGGTCACTGCGAAATTTGTTCCCCGGGTTCTGACTGACCAGGAAAAAGAGTGTGGAGTGTAAATCACTGTGCTTTGAAAGAACAGCCCCACAGCGACCCTGACATTTTTCCCAAGGTCATTACTGGTGATGAGACATGATTCTATTCTTATGCCCCCGAAAGCAAACATTGATCAAGTCAGTGGAAGAGGACATCATCACTTTGCCCATAAAAAGAGTATCAAGTAAAATCAAAGATCAAGATGATGCTCATTTGTTTTTTGATGTGCGGGGGACAGTGCATTTGGAGTCCATTCCACCAGGTCAAATAAGTTTTCTATTTAGAGTTTCTGAAAAGATTGTGTAACAGTATGAAATACAAAGGCCTGATTTGTGGCAGACGGGACACTGGTTTTGCCACCAAGACAAGTACCTGCTCATACAACCATCTCAGTACACCAGTTTTGGGCAAAAAACCAGCATGCCTCTCTTGCCCCATGCACCTTACTCACCTGATCTCACTCTGTGCAGCTTCTCTTTGTTTCCGCAAATGAAGATGGACATGAAAAGACAGTGATTTAACAGCATAGAAGAGGTGAAGTAAATTTGAGGGAGGAGCTATCAGTCAACCAATCAGAGGAGCTTGAAAAATGCCTCCAAGAATGGAATCTCAAATTTGACAAATATATTAAGTATAACGGAACGAACTTGGAAGATCATAGGTTGTTTTGTTAAAAAGAATTTTAATACATAACTTTGAAGGAAAAAAGCCTTTTGTGTGTTTTTCCGGTTCTTCCTCTGACCTATCTCTGCAACCAATGGTGTTCATTTAGGTGCCTTTGACTCTTGATTTGTGATAATCCTGTGGACACGACAATCATGGATTCATCGGTTCACTGCTCCTTCCCTCACATTGTTACTATATTTGAATCTGTGGTTGAACCCACAGTCTCAATTCATATTTCTAAGGTTCATCTTGTTTTTCAACAACTTTCTACTTTGTCCTTTTCCATAATCTCCTCTTCCAGAGATGTGACTCCTGATACTGTGTACAAAGCAAATGAGATCAGCCTTGTCATCCTTCATTGTTAGGATGTGCTACTTCTGAGACAGATTTGTTCAGTCTCCTGGCAGTGCTTGGTATGTTCGATATTCTTCCACATGATTATTCTAATATGTTTATTCATCCTGGGTGCACTCTTTATTTTTCAATCACCTCACTTTGCTGTTAAAGGTTCTAAAGCAGTCTTTTACTATGATAACAAAAAAGACAGAATCAGCTGAGGTGTTCATCAATGGATTACTGAATAAGTAAATTGTGATAATACACACAACAGAATATTATATAATGACAAAGAATAACATTGGGTCTGTGAAACACCTCATAATATTGATTTATAGCTGTGATATAGTAGATTAGCTGCCCTATTGTGATTGATTTACTTCACTCATCATGTCATCCAGATTTCATATTCAAAAGTATTCTAAAAGTAATTTAGTAAACTATTGAATTGTACGGTATTATATGTCAATAAAACTATTTCAATTCTTATTGTTTTATTAGGGGCTCATACAACTCTTATCACAATCCATACATACATCAATTGTGTAAAGCACATTTTTCCATTCATTGCCCTCACCATTCTCAAAACACTTGCTCTCCACCTAAGCCATTGGCATCAGCTCCTCATTTTCCCCTCTCTCCCCTGTCCCCCTCCCTCATGAACCCTTGATAATATATAAATTATTATTTTGTCATATCTTGCCCTGTCTGATGTCTCCCTTCACCCACTTTTCTGTTGTCTATCCCCCAGGGAGGAGGTCACATGTAGATCCTTGTAATCAGTTCTACCTCTTCAACCCACCCTCCCTCCACCCTCCTAGCATCGCTACTCACACCACTGGTCCTGAAGGGATCATGCTCCCTGGATTCCCCTATTTCCATTTCCTATCTGTACTAGTGTACATCCTCTGATCTAGCCAGATTTGTTAGGTAGAATTGGGATCATGATAGTGGCGGGGGAGGGGAGGAAGCATTTAGGAACTAGTGGAAAGTTGTATGTTTCATTGTTGCTACATTGCACCCTGACTGGCTCATCTCCTCCCAGAGACCCTTCTGTAAGGGGATGTGTCCAGTGGCCTACAAATGGGCTTTGGGTCTCCACTATGCACTCCCCACCTCGTTGACTATGATATGATTTTTTTGTTCTGATGATGCTGGGTAGCTGATCCCTTTGACTCCTTGTGATTGCACAGACTGGTGTGCTTTTTCCATGTGGGCTTTGTTGCTTCTGAGTTAGATGCCTGCTTGTTTCCCTTCAAGCCAGATGCTATACCTTTTGATAGTTGGGCATGATCAGCTTTATTCACCACATTTGCTTATTCACCCGCTTTGTCTAGAAGCAATAGAGGAGTTTGTCAGAGTGGCAGGAGACAAGATCAGCAAACAGAAGTCCATCTGACTGTTGTACACATCGGATAAGACCACAGAAGAGGAGATAAAAAAGGTAGTACCCTTCACAATAGCCAAACACAAATTAAAATATCTACGGATATACCTGACTAAAAGAGCACAAGTTCTATATGGGGAAAAATACAAAACAACAAGAAACCAAGAGCGACCTCAGCAAACAGAAGACTATTCATGCTCATGGATTGGAAGACTCAATATAGTCAAGATGTCAGTTCTGTCAAAGGCACTATGTAAGTTTAATGCCATCCTGATACAATTACCCTCATCTCTCTTCAAAGAAATGGAAAAACTGACTACCAACTTCAGTGTTTTTAAGTGACATCTACCCGGCACACTCAGGCATTGAGGAGTTGGTAGTTGGAATAAATAAAGGCTTACTTAAAAATAATGATTTATAAATTATCATGGGGGAGGGAAGAAAGAAGGGCAGGGAGTGCAGGGGAAAAAATGAGGACCTGATACCAGTGTCTCAAGCAAATGTTTTGAGAATGAGGATGGCAACAAATGCACAAATGTGCTTGACACAATGGATGGATTGTGATGAGTGGTATGAGACCCCAATAAAATGATTAAAACAAGAAAAGAAAATAATGGATTTAAACAAAGAAAGAAATCTTTATTGTTTATAAGGGCTGTAAGGTAGAGCAAAGAAGAAGCAATAACTAGATAGGAGATTTACCATACATGTCTAGCTTTGCATCTATCAGCAGGAGCAAAGAAGAATGAAAACAACACAGAACAGCAGTGACAGCAACAACAACAAACACCCAGATCAAGGGAGCAATTAATCCAAAGGACGACTGTCATGGTGAAATACAGCCTCCTTGAACCGGAGACCAGAAGAACGGGATGGTGTCAATTACCACAAGAACACAATAAACAATCATAGTTATGTGGGTGAGAAACGTAGAGCAACATTCACGTTCATCAAAAAATACCAAACTTCCTGGTCTAATAAAGATCAGAGGAACTCAAAGAGACCTTCTATCTTAAAACTGAAGCCACTCCCAGAGAGAAACTTTTAGCCAAATATTAGATTGGTCTATAATATAAACAACATCTGGGAGGAATGTGCTCCTTAGAACAATCAACTGTAAGAGTCCAAAGGGCAACATCTGCCCAAAGCAAAGATCAGAGCATAGGGAAGGGTAGGGGAAGTGATAGAAATGGGTGAGTCAGGGTGGAAGTCCTGAGAGTCCTAACATATTGCATGGATATTAATCAATGCCCTGGGGCAATTCACATATGGAAAATGAATTCGCTATCCAAACTTTCATGGAAAGCACAATGAAAGGTGTTTTCGTTTTGTTTTAGCCTTTTAAAGATGAATTGCCAATTCAATATATAATTTGATTTCTTGACTGCTATTTTCATGAGCTTTGATTGTGTACTCAAGTAAAGTGAAATCCTTAACAACGTTATTATTTTCTCTATTTACCTGATGCTGTTTATCAGTTCACTTGTGAAATATCTCTATTCTTTACGTTGAAGTGCAGCTTTGGTGCTGTAGTGGTTGAGCATTGTCTGTGATCTGCATGGTCAGCAGTTCAAAAGCACCAGCAGCTCCAAGGGAGAAAGACTGGGCTTTCTACTCCTGTAAACAATTACAGTCTCAGACACCCCCAGGGGGTGCTATAATCTTTGATCTTCATCAATGAGTGCTTCAAATTGTCTCCATTTTGGCAAGGAAAGTTATGTCATCTGCATATAGAAGATCTTCCTCCAAACCTGTTGCCACATTGTATATTCTAGCTTCTCAGATTTATTTGCTCAGCAAATGGATGCACCCTAGGCATATTGTTCCTCACTCGTCTTACAACACTGTGCTTTAACTTTTTCTTTGCATTCCCATCTCACTTCTTAGACTGTGGTATGCTTAAGGTTTTGTTAGTAACAACTTTTTACTGTGAGTGGTATTATAGACTGATTTGCTGAAATCTTGAATCAGTACTGTTAGTATCAGTGAATGCTTTTGAAAACTTGTCTAGATTTGCATTTTCACAAGTCATCAGTGCTAACTACTTGGCTTAAGCCTTATATACTTTTAAAAGCTTCCTTGGTACTAAATTTGTATTTTGCACTTTTAAACATTACCATTATTTTTGTCTTTTTTTTTCATGCTTAGCCTCTTGGCAATGACTTGCTATTGCTTCACATGAAACTTTAAGCTATGGGCAAAAAGTTTCCTGTCTTTTCTGCTTTCTCTGATTAATGTTTTCCTGCTGGGTGTGTATACATTATTTACTTTTCCTTTAATGAAATATTCCGTCCAACCATACTGTACCTCACTACCTAAATTGTTATATAAATATGCTAGATTTAATTGTCCCTAAGGAACTAGCTTGATATTTAAAAGATTTATATCCTCCTTGTGTTCCCCTGATAAATAATTTCACCAAGCAAAGAAAGACTATTCTATGGAATGTTATGTATTATGTGTTTTTAAAATACCCTCGGGTTTTTTTAAATGAATGAAAAAAATGCATAAATTAATAAAAGCGTTATGTTGAAATTTGTTCATTTTCCACTTTCACACTCTAATTTTATACTTTATAAAGTTTCAAATCCAAGTACGTTCAAATGCTGGTGTTGTTTTCTCTATACACATAAGAAAAAATAATAGAGGTATACATATATTATATATTATGTACCTAATATACAAACAATTACATGTATAACCAGATATTGATGAGAAATGCAAGTTGCTACTTTTTGCATAGTGTTAAAGCAAACTGAGGGGGGTGGGAGAGGGACCAAACTAACACCTTGCCCTCCAGTCTGTTGTTCTTGTGTTTGGTCTTAGGCACCATCAAGTTGGTTCTGTGTAATATTTGATTTTATAAGCAATGTAAGTATACAATTTTAATAGGAAAATGTTACTAATCCACAAATTTCCTGATTTGAACCACGCAGGGTTCTCCATTCTATTCAAGGGACTAGCTTTTGGTCAATGTACAGGTTCCTCGTGAGCACAATGAAGGGTTCTAGAGTTCTCACTCTTCTCAAGTTTACCCACAGCTTGTGGTCCATGGCGTACAGCACATTTGCAGAAGTGTCCTACGTTCTAAAACGTTACAAGAACAGATAAACCACACCAAATTCGCTGCCACATTTGGACTCAGAGTGGCCCTGCAGGCGGAGCAGTAACTCAATGGGAGCAGAAAGCACGATCTTTCTCCTTCGAGCTGCAAACTTCAAAGTCTGCAGTTTGAAACCACCTACATCCACCTTCACCACAGGCGATGCCATTTTCCCCCTTCCTATAGGGTTGCTGAGTTGCCATTGACTCGATGGCAGTGAGTTTAGTGGTTGGTTTTCTCCCAGGAAAGTGACTGGAAGTTTTGAACTTCTACCCTTTGCAGTTAGCAGCCCAACGTGTATCCACTACCCAGCAGAGCAGATAGCCTGATTTCCCCTCCAAATGAGCGGTGAGTTTCAACCACTAAATATTAGTAGTCTAACACATGGCCAACCATGCCACCAGAGGTACATAGGATAAAACCAAATCTCACTTTATTGGATTAATTTATGTCTTGATTAATAGCAAACAAGCGAGCTATAGAGTATCTAAACATACTTAAGATTATATTAAATTTAAAGTTATTTGAATTGACATTTTACTATTAAAATGGTATACCTTAAGTTATTTCATAAAATCAAATATTACATGTTTTGAAAAGGCTCTATAGTTAATTTTCATTTTAAATATTAAATGAAGATGCTTACCTAAGGTCACACACCTAGGTAATATCAGAGTTCTCTTATCTTACAAGCTAAACTTACAGCAAACAAATCAGGAATGCACCTTAAAGCACGAGTCTTCAATATATTTCTCTTTAAAAATCATCAAGAGTGTGTAATGAGCTGTGATGGTTAACGCTATGACTAGACCATGATGCCCAATTGTTTTGTTTTAAACTGGTCTAGTTTCTCTGTATGTGACAAAAAAATCACTTGGCTTTAAGTAAAAAGGTCATGCTCCATTATGTAGGTGGACCTCAACTTCCTTGTTAAAGGCCTTTCACAGGCAACAGGGAGCTTTCCTAAGGAAACTGTAAGTACTCATTGTACCCAATACTCTTCACTCTGTTTCCTGACCTGGGAACTTGGGGCAGCCAACCTGCAGGAGTCCCCAGTCTGTCACTTGACCTACGGGCTTGGGACCGGATAGCCTCCCGCAACTACATGAGCTAATTCTGTGAAGTAAATCAATCTCTATTTACTTAGGACCTATGTACATTACAAGGAACCACACTTCTGACAGTTGATTTTAAAAGTATACTTCAACATTAGTAAGAGGTGCTACATACACTATTCCATACATGATTTGATGATGTTATCATTCTCAGATGTGCATACACAGAGTTTCATTTTTATAATTCAACATTCAAAACACCAATGAATATATTTAGTCTTCTAAGTGAAATTATGGACTCACATCCAGATAACTTGCGAAAGACAATAGGCATATTTTGGAAGAGAGATGTTACCACAAAATATATGGAAAAAAGAATTATGTGGACATGCCTAATTAACTTTCTAACGGGAAATGCCGTCCCCACTCCCAGGGATGATCCATATGATCCAGAATCTTCTGTAAATAGAATCATTACTACAAGTGACAAACTGCCAACTTTCTCCAACCCTTATTCATTATTGGAGTTAATTTTTATGATCTGTGTAATTTTTAACAGATATATGCTTTTGTACTAATATATATCGCCAAGTTCACATGTAATATTCCAACCCCCCAAAACAAATGAAGATCAGATTTATAAAGAAATTTGTAGCAAAAGGCAATAGTAATCAAAATTAAATTGAGATACTGAACTTCCATCAGAACTGATTAAAGACAGAGTTGTGAGAACCGAACCCTGCCCTAGCTGGAGACTACCCGTTGATAATACTATCCATCTGTCAGTTTGTGTAATTGTGGTAGTTTCTATGTTGCTTTGATGCTGGAAGCTATGCCACCAGTATTCCAAATACCAGCTGGCTCACCCCCGGCGGGCATTTCAGCAGAGCTTGCAGGCTAGGCACATAGCAGGAAGCAGGAATGTCCACTTCTGAGGAAGTAGCCACTGAACGCCTGATGAGTAGCTGCAGGACATTGTCTGATAAGTGAGTGCCAGCACTCACTGTGGAAGGCATTCAGCATCCGACGAGAAAAACTGCCCCTCAAGGCAAAGCCCAGCGTAATGAATTGAATCTTACAAAGCTTTCAGGGCCTTCGTTTGCTGATAGGACAAGACTCAAAGTGGGACGGAACTGCTGAAAACATGCATTGATATGGACAGACGCAGTGGTTTCAACAAAGGGCTCCAATGCAAAGAGCTGTGAGGACGATTCTGTCGTGCATGGTCAGAACGGACTCAATGTCCCCAACAACAGTGCCATATCATGCTTTCAATTTGTTTAATTCATATAATCTAGTATGTGCCTCGAGGAACAACTGCTCCATGGCTCTTTTAATCAATCTACTTTTAAACATATAAGAATACTTAAGAAGAATACATTTATGTTTAATTGCAATGCCCAAATCAGTCTATTAATAAGATGTGATCACAATCGCATGTATAACTCTGTAATACTTAAAACAGCATAGGAACTTGAAACAGCTATAATAAGAATTGCACATTATCTATTTTTCATTGTTCATATCATTGACCCTTCAACATGTCATTTGCCTCTTTCATGTTCTGTACTAATATTACTTACTCAATGGCCTCATCAGTACTCTATTAAGTTGAGATTATTTCAATATGTCACACTTCAGAAAAAATAACAGATCTTGGAAGGCTTGAATTTTTTGCTTTAGATTTTTCCAAAATTGCTTCATAAATTAGATCATAAGATTTGTAAAGCTAAATCAGACACCAGTTTTGTCTTATTATAATTTTTTGCTTTAGATAAATATTATATACCACATGGGGAACATGTTTTAAATTATTTTATGATGTCTTGAAAAATTCTGTCCATTTTAGCATCAGAAACAATTTTGAATATTTTAGTTGATCTTATGAATACATTGATATTTTTTCATTTTCCCCCTCTCTTCTAAAATGTCCAGGCAAACCAACATCTCTAAACAATGATCAGAATGACTATAATGTCTGCTTTGTTTCTGAAATCTTTATTTAGCTCTGAAATATATTTATACCACACACCTATTAATACTATAGAGTTATAGTGATGACTTTAACCTTGTCTAAAAATAATGAACAGGATAATTTCAAGTTTTTCTAATGAAGTTCTAATGTATTCATATCTTAGTTAGTTCTTTAATTCCTACCTGTTACCTGTATAAGAAAATAAATTATTTAATAGGACTATTAAAGTTAGAATTTAATGATTTAGATTATTCTTGATTAAAATTCGGTTTTATCAGTAAGCAATAATGTATAAGGAATCTGTGATAATCAGGAACATGTTTATATTCCTTTATGTGCTAGGTAATTAATTATTCATTCCCTCCTCATAGCTATCTTGAAAATTATCTGTCTCCACTATAGGGTCCCACTCTGAAGAGGGATGATGAACTTTTGTATAACTCTTTGCCAGGTGATCCTGTCTCCTAGTGACCCAGTCACTCTCTTTCCAAAAGACTGAGTGAATCATCTAGCTGAAGAGAGCTGAGTCTCAACAATTAGGGAAACAGTGAGCTTTAAAAAGAAGCTAAATTTACTTACAGGCTAATTTTGGGGAGAGAAGAGAGTCATGAGAGACTACCCAAAAAGGCCTATTCAGAGTCAAGCAGTAGAACATGTCAGAGATCTAGGATACCAGAGGCATGAGCCAAACCACCACTCCGCCCATCTACTGCCATGAAGTTGATTCTGAAGCATAAGGACACTAGAGAGGACTTCTGAATCTATAGATCTGTACAAGATCCTCCCCTTTCTCCTTCAGAGTTGCTGGTGGTTTTTGAACCGTTGGCCTTGTTCAAAGCTTATCTGCCGGCAGCAAATCAAGGAAATGATCTTGGTGGTCCGCCACCAAGTCTAGGCCATGTGATGGAGCTATGACTGTGTTTCTTTTCTTTCCTTTTTAAAAGTAGTTTTATTGGTATATAACTCACATATTAGATCAATTAATAGTGCAGTCATATTGATTTTTGCAATCATCCCCATAATCAGTTTTGGAATATTTTCTTCTTTCATTCTTGTACTCATTGCTGTTGGCTCCCTATTTTCACCCCAACCTGCCTATACCCCTAGAAATTTTCTATCCAGTTACTGTCTCTATAGTTTTTGTTCCTTTTCTTGAGATAGTTGTGCATTGCTTGTTGTTTTCACACCTAAATTTCTTCTACTATCTGCTTTAAATTTTCCATGCAAATTTGAGTAAATTCAATTCTTATTCATCACAATGTAGTAATCTCAACAGAGGTATTTGTAAAAAAATAAAAAAGGAGCACCAGAGATCTAATGAAAAATTATCAAATTCAAAGTATATGAATAATGAAGCATTTCATTTCACTTAAAAATGATCACTGGTTTTAAAATGACATCAACCATATAATATATTAATGTCTTATTTCATCATAGTGTTGGTATTTTTTCTTTCTTCTGACACAGTCTTCTCTGAACCAGGATATATAATGGGACCAAATTGTACCAGATTGCAGGCAGCCCATCTAATGTATCCACAAGAAGGACGGGAACTGTCTGTGCATTGAATGATCTTATTTATGGAAATGAGGGCAATTTTTGCAATACACAGAGAAGAAGCCATGGTCCAATTACTTTTAAGCATTCTAGCGTATGCAACCACTCTGATATGCAACTGCCTAAAGTAGCGGTTCTCAACCTGTGGGTTGCAACCCCTTTGGTGGTCAAACGACCCTTTCACAGGGGTCGCCCGATTCATAACAGTAGCAAAATTACAGTTATGAAGTAGCAACAAAAATAATTTTATGGTTGGGGGGATTAACAGCATGACAAACTGTATTAAAGGGTCACGGCATTAGAAAGTTTGAGAATCACTCACCTAGAGAGTGTCTGCCTTGAAATGACCTGTAATTTTACATCTGCTCCTTTCCATTTATGACTGCAGTCCTAGATGAGTAGATGCTTCTGGTTAAGAAGGCCAACATAGACTAGAAATTCCTTTCAAATCCAAAATTCTGTGATGTTAAATTTTGACCGAATCTGGAAACACATTTGGTTAATTATGTGTTATCTTTTTAAATATAAGGAAAGTCTCAATCAGTAAGTTCTTTGCTAAATACACGTGTTACATCATAAGATAATGTTCATGTCAGATGTTTCTAGTCAATTATCCCATACTTCCTTGTTCACAAATAGATCCTAACTCTAGTATTAATTTATTAACCTGAAGGCTTTCCACAAAAGGGACTGAGTCAATGTCTGCAGCAGTGAGCCTCAACATAAGAACAGGTGTGAGGAGGATGCTGGAGCAGGCAGCATTTTGCTCTGTTATGGCCAGGGCTGGTGTGTGTCGGGCCCGGCTCTGAGGCACCTAACAACAGTAACATTCTCTCTGTTGTCATTGCTGTTGTTTTCATGGGAGAAATATTACTATGGTCTTTTATTTGGATTTTTATGGTTTTGTTTCAACTTGCTTATTACTTTTGTAGAATGATTGCTCTATAATATTATCTTGTATGATGATTTCAGGCTGCTGTCTATTGTTGTTTGTTATCTTTCTAAACAAATTCCTTTGTTTTTTTGTATGATTGGTCTTTTTTTTTAAAAAATTACTTAATTTTTTCCTTGTCTGAAAGTGATTTTATTTCCTCCTTATATTTGAGAGATACTTTTGCTGGTATAGGATTCTTGGTTGACAGTTTTTTGTTGTTGTTGTTGTTTTGTTTTTCAGTATTGTGAGTATACTGATCAATTGCTGTCTTGCCATGATTTGCATGGAAAAATCTGAGCTTATTCTAATTGGTTCCCTTTATACATGATTGCTCTTTTGCTGCTGTGTTACTCTCTGCATTCTTCCCCTTCTTTAATGTTAGAAAGTTTGGTTATTATTTGTTGGTGGTGATTTCCTTTTGAGATTAATTCTGTTTGGGGTTCCCTGGGCTTCTTAAATAGTAATTTTCTGCTTTGTCATATGCTAGGAAAGTTTTTATTGAATATTTCTTTAACTATTTTCATGATAGTTAAATGTTCTTCTTTCTCTTGTGCTATTTTAATCAAATATAAGATTTTTTCTTTTGATTGTGCTCCATAAAATGTGTAGGTTTTCTTCAGCTTTGTTGGCCTTCTTAAGAGTTTGGTGGTGCATTTTGGTCTGGTGAGATTTGTCTTTGAGGCCGCTGACTCATATTTCCATTGTCTGAGTTGTATTGTTTTATTCTTTCAATATGCTATCTGGTGCTAATATTTTAGTCTTTTCCCCTTTGAACTTCTACTTGAAATTGTTGAATTAGTCCTAGTTTTTCACTTATTTCATCTGACTGGTCTTGTAGTGCTTTCCTGAGTTCTTCTACCCCTATTTTTGTGAATTTCTGTCAAATTTTTCCTATGTTTAAAGCAGCCAAAAATAAGACTCCTAAACACACCGGAGGAAGATGCAAACCTTTCAGTTCTTGTAGGATCTCCTCGCTATCCTTCTCTGTGTGACTGCCACTATTACTATTTTATCTTGTTTTCACATGTGTTCAGAGATTGGTTGCTGCCTCTGAAACACGGTGTTGCTTTTATATTGGTCTCAGTCTGGACAGCACTCACTGTGCACCTGTGGTAGATCCTGAAGCGTGAAGAGTAGTTAGATAATTTAGTACTAACCTATCCAAAACAGGGCATGATTGCAGGAACCAATTAAATACTGCCTCTGTCAAGATCCTAGTTATAACATTTTCTCCAGTGTTTTCAGAGAGTCCAGGCCAATGATCAATAAACTGACATGAAGGTTACAGAGGAGACTAATCAATACATCGCTAGATAATCTGCCTGAGGTATGTTCATGGGCTCTGTGTATCAGAACAGCCCAGAGTCTCTTTTAAAATGGTCTCTTCTTGACATGAGTGGATACACAGGTCAGTGATGCCTCTTTGAATGCTGGGTCCATGGAGAGATGAAGCTCAAACTCCTCTGTCATTATTTCCCAATGATGCAGTTTCACTTAACTCTGCACTCCCCTAGCTAACATCACTGAAGACAGGGGCGTTTCTCCTGAAAATAGTTGCGGGGAGTTGAGTAAACACTGGGGAGGGCCAATCCTGGATTTGAGGGGATCACAGCCTACTTACCACATTCCAGCCAGAAGGGAGGGATTTGAATCATGTGGCAGTTAAATCTCAATGCCTGGTGAGGAGATGCTGTGTCAACTCACCTTTTCCTGTTTCCTCCACTAAGGTGCTCAGGGCAGGGCATCTCCTCAGGGGTCCTGTTAGGGCAGCACAGAATCCCAGTGGCTTTTCTAGGAGTTCTTTGTGGGGATTCCTCCTTCTGAAATACCAGGTGTACTATGTAGAATTTTCTTTTCTATTGGGGAGGTCCAGAGCTCAAGTGCTTGAGACTCCTGCTTGTTCAAATGTTTTCTTTGAAGGTTTCACAGAGCCTTCTGCTATGTAGCCATATTGGATTGGAATTCAGGAAGGCTTTTTTCAATATTGTGTTTTATTTATTTTAAATTGGGAATACTTTTCTTATGTAAGTCATAAATATTTCCATAAACCATAGCCATTTTAACTAAGCAAATATTATAAAAATGTGGAGCTAATTTTTTCAACCTATTTTCCATTTAGTTCTATATACCCGTAGAGGCAGTATCTCCATCTTTATAACCCCTTCCTGGAAACTTCTGTACTTTCCCACTTATACTACATTAACATGACAGCTTGGACATTTTTGAGGGACATGAATTTTGTTCCACTTCAATGTTCTTTGATTTTGGATGACAGAAAGAAGTCTGTGAAGCAAGTTAAGCATTCAGGGTGAATCAGGTAGGGATTTCCAATGAAATTTCTATGGGGCAGCCCTGGCTACTCTCAAGGAATGAACAAGTTCATTGTCATGATGAAAAAAAAATCCTGGGAAAAACTTTTCTGGCCTTTTTCTGATGAATGACATTTTCTGTTGTCTTAAAACTTCTTTCTCATAAGTCCCTGTGAGTATCCTCTGCTCTTCAAGAAACTCTACCAAGAGTACCCCTTTGGATTCTAAGATATGGTCACCATAAACCTCCGGACTAACTTCTCTGTCTTGAACTTACCTGGCCTAATAGACTCCATTTTTTAGATGCATCTTAACTCTCTGCATTCCATAAATTCATCTTCAGTAGTTTCAACTTTGTTTTAAAGACTGAAGGACTGGACTGGAAAATGCTCCTAAGGGCCAGCAAACCATCCTTGAATGAACTACAAGCTTTTCTTTTGTGAAGTGTTTTGTTCTTTGTCAGTGGTTTGTTTTTGTTGTTTTGTTATCTGGTTGTATACTGTTGCTTTGTTTTCCTCTGTCTTGTTTTCGTGCATGTTAGTGTCTCCACAGGTCTGTCTGAATAGGACAGGCTGGATGAACTATCTGGAGGAAAAACAACGGGACTGACAGTTCCAGGGGGACTTGGGGTGGGGAGGGTAGGTGGGGTAAGGAAGTGGTGTTAACAAACACAGGGACAAGAGAACAACATGGGACCCCAAATGGTAGTGAGTGGGGAGTGGCAGGCATGGTGGGGAATGATCAAGGGTAAGGTTGCATAGAGAAGAGGTATAGCTGTAGCCCAGGTGGGGACGGAGCATGGTAGTGGGGCAGGAGGAAAGTCAAGGGAGATGGAGGAAGGAGCTGGGAGTCAAGAGGCATTTATGGAGGTCTAAACAAAGACATGTACATGCAAATATATATATGAGGATGAGGAACGAGATCTATGTGTCTATATTTATAGGTTTAGTATTAAGGTGGCGGAAGGACATTGGGCCTCTACTCAAGCACTCCCTCAATGCATGAATACTTTATTTTATTAAATTGTCACTCTATGATGCTCACTCTCCCGACACAACTGCTGAAGCCAAAGAGGGTGAACAAGTAAATGTGGTGAAGAAAGCAGATGGTTCACGGCTATCAAAAGAGATAGTGACTGGGGTCTTAACGGCTTGAAGATAAACAAGCAGCCATCTAGCTCAGAAGCAACAAAGCCCACATGGAAGAACACACCAACCTGTGTGATCGCGTGGTCCCAAAGGGATCAGTTATCAGGCATCAAAGAACAAAAAATCATATCATTGGCTGCACACCTCCATGATACGATCACCAAAGACAAACGGGTGCATAAGCAAATGTGGCAAAGAAAGCTGATAGTGCCCAGCTATCGAAAGAGATAATGTCTGGGGTCTTAAAGGCTTGAAGGTGAACAAGCGACCATCTAGCTCAGAAGCAATAAAGCCCATATGGAAGAAGCACACCAGCCGGTGTGATCACGAGGTACCAAAGGGACCAGGTATAAGGCATCATGCAAAAAAAAAAAAGAATATATATATATATATATATATATATATATATATATATATATGTGTGTGTGTGTGTGTGTGTGTGTGTATACCATAGTGAATGAAGGGGAAAGTGCAGAATGGAGACCCGAGGCCCAAGTGTCGACCACTGGAGATCCCCTCATAGAGGGGTTTAAGAGAGGAGATGGGACAGTCAGGGTGTGATGTAGTATCGATGAAGAACACAGCTTTCCCCCAGATCCTGGATGCTTCCTTCCCCCCCCCCCCCAACTACCATGATCCAAATTCTACCTTGCAGGACTGGATAGGGCAGAGGTTGTACACTGCTGCATATGGGAGCTGGAGGCACAGGGAATCCAGGGTGTACGATACCTTCACGACCAGGGGTGCGAGTGACGATGCTGGGAGAGTGGAGGGTGAGTGGGTTGGAAAGGGGGAACTGATTACAAGGATCCACATGTGACCTCCTCCATGGGAGATGGACGGCAGAGAAGGGGGGGAAGGGAGACTCCGGATAGGGCATGATATGACAAAATAACAATCTGTGGATCATCAAGGGCTAATAAGGGAGGGGGGAGCGTGGGGAGGGAGTGGAAAAAAAAGAGGACCTGATGCAGAGGGCTTAAGTGGAGAGCAAATGCTTTGAAAATGATTAGGGCAAAGAATGTACGGATGTGCTTTATACAATTGATGTATGTATATGTGTGGATTGTGATAAGAGTTGTATGATCCCCTAATAAAATGTAAAAAAAAAAAGACTGAAGGAAATATAAACTCTGAGTGGCCTGATTGTCCCACAACACTTCTGGTCCCATAGAACCAAAGCTTTCTGAATTCAAGATGTTCATTTAATATCGAAAATTCAAAACCATGTGAGATCCAAATGCTCATAGCTATTGTATGAATTGTAATTCTAATGCCTTCTTCCACCGCTCCCTGGTCTACTGCTAAAGAGTCTTCATTTATTGAGATTGAAGGGTTTCACTTTCTTGGCTCATTTTAGAAATCTCACAACCTCCTATAAGATGCTTGATCCATCTGAAGACTCTTGTTTTATACAAGGTGGCATTCCTGTAAATTTTGGTAGAGATGTAATATTCACTTTTACTTTAAAATCATTTTTCCCATAACAAGAAAGTTAGTTTTAACTAGACTAAGATAAGTGTTTTATTGAAAGAACTTGTCTGCACCCATCTACTGATTACACACATGTATTTAAAGTTGCTTTGTTTGCAAACCCATGTGTGTATAAACTAGAATTCTTACACCAATATTTTCAGACTTATTTCTACAATAGGATTCTTTTGATCGCAACTGACAATGATTAAATCTTTCTTTGACATAAGAATAAGGGGAAATGTATTGATTCACATAGTAATCTCTAATTAAACTTCAGCTATGACTCATATTATCACTAGTAATTTTTTTCTCTTTTGTTCCTATTGTTCCTGCTTTCCCATACAGCTTATTTCTCGGGTAGATTTTATCCTACATTAGTTACTTAAGGGGCTTGAGTAATAAAATAACCTCTCATTCCCAATTATTTCAATAAATGATGCTAAGGATGACTCTTCTGTCCCAGGAAAGAATTTTCTGAGTACCGAGGGTTAGATCTTGAAGTGGTTTCAACCATGTTAAGAAGTACACATAAATAAGACCCAATGGTAATGAACGAATAAGTCAAAACTGCATGGAAGGCATTAGCCAGAAACAAAGCTCCAGGACTGGATAACATCCCAATTTAGATGTATCAGCAATTCAATGAAGCACTGGAAACACTCCTTGCCTAAGCCGAGAAATTGAAAAGATAGCTACTTGGCCAATTGACTGGGAAAGGTCCGTGATGTTTATGCCCATTACAAAGAAAGGTGGCCCAACAGAATATGGAATTTACAGAACAATATCATTAATATCATATGCAAGTGAAGTTTTGCTGAAAGTCATTCAATAAAGGTTGCATTGCCAGAAATTCAAGCTGGAAGCAGAAGAGGACTTGGAATGAGGGATGCATCTGACGTCAGATGGATTTTGATTTAAACAAAGAATAATGGAAAGATGTTTGTGTTTTATTATCTATGCATGGGCTTTTCACTTGGTGGATCATAACAAACTGTGTCTCACATTGAGAAGAGTGAGAATTCCATTGTGCTCATGGGAACCTGAGCTTGTCCCAAAAGGCAGTCCGTAGAACAGAACCAGGGAATATCCAATGGTTAAAATCAGGAAAGTTGTCCATCAGGGTTGTATCCTTTCACCAGATTTTTTCAACCTCTGTGCTTAGCAGATAATACAAGAAGCTAAGCTTTATGAAAAATACCAGAGCATCAGAAGGTTTATTGTCAACCTTGAATGTGCAGATGACACAACCTTGCTTTCTGAAGGTGAAGAGGACTTGAAGCATTAGTTGATGATCAAGGACTGCACCCTTCAGTGTGGATTGAAATGCAATATAAAGAAAATAAATATCCTCGCAGTAGGTCCAATAGGTAATATCATGATAAATTGAGAAGAGGTCGAAGTTATTAAGGATTTCATTTTCTTTGGATCCACAACAACGCTCGTGGAAGCAACCATCAAGGAATCAAATGCAGCATCGCTTGAGGCAAGTCAGCTGCACCCGGCTTCTTTAAAATATGAAGAGCATGGATGTCACTTTGAAGAATAAGGTGCACCTGAGCCAAGCCACAGGCTCATGTAGTCATGCAAAAGTTGATATTGGATAATGAAGACTGAAGAAGAATCAATGCATTTAAATTATGGTGCTAGCAAAGAATATTGAAAGGACAATGGCTTATCAGAAGAACAACCTATCTTGGAAGAAGTACAGCTGCCTGAAAGTTAGAATGGCCAGACTTCATCTCATGTACTTTTATGTGTTATCAGAAGAGACAGTCCCTGGAGAAAGATACCATGCTTTATAAAACAGAGGGGCAGTGGAAAGGAGGAAGATCCTTGTGTAGATGGATTGACACAGTGGCTGCAACAATGGACTTGAACATAACAAATGTGAGGATGGTACAGGCCTGGGCAGTGTTTTGTTCTGTCATGCATAGAATAGTTACGAGTTGGATCCACCCCGAGGGGAGCTGACAACAATCTTAACAGGGGATGTAACAACAATCTTAACAGGGGATGTAACAACAATCTTAACAGGGGAGCTAACAACAATTTTAACAGGGGAGCTAACAACAACCTTAACAGGGGAGCTAACAACAATCTTAACAGGGGAGCTGACAACAACCTTAACAGGGGAGCTAACAACAATCTTATGGTATTTAGAGTTGGTACTTTTGCAGGGACTAGTTGATGGCTATGAGTAAAACAATTTTCGGAGAGAGAATATTTAAGGGAGTTAGACTATTGGATGATTGTTGGCATGGCATTAAAGATTGATTTGTTCTAGTTGCAATTTTATTTATAGTAATGTCTGCTTTTAGCTATCTTTTGTAACTCCTGAACATCAGTGAAAAATATAGATAAATTACAATGGATACAAGAGAAGAGGATAAAAATGAATATAAGATTTTTATTCATATATGTCAACAAAGGAATGAAGGGGTTTTCAAGTGCCAAACCACAAAGAAGACAAAATGTGATAGCAATCACATCTATACATCAGAGAAAAATAATGTTATTGCCTTTGCAAGTTCTTCTTGTAGGAAAAATTCAGTTTAATAGAGTGTTACCAATAACAGATGTTGAGATCATGCTAATATTATCAAAAACAAGCATAAAGCAATTGTATTTTACTGCATTATATTGTAAGAGCTTTAATTGAGTCTTTTAACATTACGTGCATACCTATTACGTACCATCCACAGACTTAGCCGTTTGGGAAATCATCAGGATCATAAACGTTTACACCCTTACAACTGTGCTTTTGCTGTGTGAAATCTTTACATGCTGGGAAGCAAGAACCAAAGAACACCATCTCAGAGCCTAACTAAAGGATTTAAGGTTTCAAGGAGTTTGTCTTGCTTGGAGCTTCAATCAATGCTTTTGGAAGCATCAGTCAAGAGATCAAATAATGCATTGCACTGAGAAAATCTCCTGCCGCAGATCTCTTTCAAATGTTGAAGAGAAAGGTGGTTACTTTGAGGCCTATGTGCAGGACCCTGGACCAATATTGCAAGCTCTTCTGTCTAACCTAATGTATATCCCCCAATCATAGTTCCTTCCCATTTCTATAGTTCCATCTATAACTGCAATGTGTTGATCTGCCACCAATCATGTTTCTGTGAGAATTTTCTTTGTCCTTGCATGCCCTACTTAATTCTCCATTTATTTGTAAACTCTTGGACACTCATATGGCCTTGTGCTAATTGTCTGGCTCTTTCAGATGATGTGTCTTTCTCTTTGTTTTTTCTTTGTCTTCTTTATGACTTGGGGGCAGTATGTGGCACCCCATCTGAGCTGGATGTGGATTACTCACAAGGGGGCCACACTGAAAGACTAATTGTGAAACTGGGGTAGGGGGTGGGTGGGGTCCTAGACCACTGCACCCACAATGGCTGGAATAACAAATTGGACTGAAACAATACTCACCTTTCTGACATGATTGACAAGACTAGAAGAATGTATGAGTGGCTAGGCAAGTGGGACCCGGGATAGGTAACCCTGTAATAAATGGAGACTAGAATGGTAGTTTTTAATATGTCCTTTTCTTTCTTTAAACAGAGCCTCATTTATCTGCTCTGTGTCATTATTCTTGATAGACTTGTGACCATTAGTATGTTCTGTTGTTTTTTTGTTTTAATGGATATCTATACAAGTAACCCAGGATAAGCAACCTTACAAAGACAGCAACTAAACTGATGGCTTCTGGGTGGGGGGTGGGGGTGGGGGGCTGGTACGGAAGGGAGGTAGGAGAACGGGGAGCCAACAATGATGGGTACAAGAGAATACAAGTGTTCTAACATTGATGGTGAGGAGTTGGTAGCTTTTCTTGATGTATCTGAATGATTGAAATGCATCTGAGAGGAATTAGTGAAATGTGAATAATGGGTAAACATAATGGTGCGGTAGGAGGAGGAAAACAAAATAATTATATAGATACATAACATACATAATTGTTTTTGTGTATATAAATATATACATATAATAAAGAATCTGATGGACTTTGGGCCTCTACTTAAATCCTGCCTCAGTACAAAAAAATGATTTGCCTAATAAAGTGGTATATAATAAACACGCTCATTCCTGACATGATCACTGAAGACAAAACGGGTGCATACACAATTGTGGTGAAGAAAGCTGATGGTGCCCGGCTAGCAAAAGATATAGTGTCTGGGTTCTTAAAGGCTTGTAATTAAATAAGTGGCCATCAAGCAGAGAAGCAACAAAGCCCACATGGAAAAAGCACAGCAGCCTGTGTGATCATGAGGTGTTGATGGAAAGAGGGATCAGAAGTTAAAAACAGGCAACCAACTCAATGTGAAAGGGTATGGATGTAAAACAGTCCCCAAACTCATCTGCAAGGCCAGCCCCTCTCAGTAGGAACACATAGAAAGGATGACAAATCGAGGGGGAGGTATGACACTGATGAACCATAGTGTTTTATTGTTCATTGTTCAGTGTGATATTTGTTAAATATTCCTTCCCCTTAATATTAAGGCTGTTATTTGTTTTATTTGCTTTACCTCCTCAATCATGTTTGATATGCATATGTACATTTGTATATTTATAATTGATTGGGACATGAAAGACAAGCTAGATAACTCTGCAGAAATATTGGCAGATGTAATGGTTCTCTGAGGATAAGGGAAGAGGTGGCCAGGGGTGGGGCAGCGGAAGGAATTGGGAGCGGTTAGCATTGATGATCCTATAACTTCACTCAATGGGATTGAACAACAGAATTGTATGAAAATGCATATATTGGATTGTGTAAGATATGTCAATAAAACTATTATATTAAATATATCCCATGGAGGGAGTGGGGTTTGGGGGCAAACGATTTATGTGGCAAGGGAGGGAACACTCTCTAGAACTGATAGTGATTACACAATCATTTTTAAATGATTTAGCGGGGGTTGGGGTGGGTGGGGGTGGGGTGGGGAGAGTGGCGCTGGGAAGGGGTTGAAGGAGGGACAAAAATGTTCTAAAATTGATTGTGGTTACGATTGTACAATTAAAATGAACTCTTCTTGATGTGATTGAGCTATTGAATTCTGTGATATGTGAATTAAGTGCCAATAGAATTGTTTTTTAAGTATTTGCTTAGTAATTATGATTATGTTGAACTATAGTCTAATTTGGTTAGATGTTATATTTACCGATTTTAAATGTTGTCTCTTTGGAATCTCAATTTATAAAGAAATATATAGGAACAATTTCATAATTGGTGTTTCTATTGTATATGTTAAAGAAAGTTATTAAAAACATATGCTTGCTGCTCAAGTAGAAAGAAAATGTTTTGAGAATGATGATGATAGCAGCAAATGTAAAAATGTGCTTGATACAATGGGTATATATATGGATTGTGATAAGAGTTGTACGAGTCCCCAATAAAATTATTAAACATATATACTATATATATATATGATTGCCCTGAAGTTACAACAGAATGATCGGTTTGTGTGTGTGTGTGTTGTGTGTGTGTGTGTGAGAGAGAGAGAGAGAGAGAAAGAGAGAGAGATAGAAAGAGAGAAAGAGAGAGAGAGAGACTCATCCTCATCCACCAAGCCTCAAGGACAACATCCCTGCTGGGAGCAGCCAATACACAGAGAGGACCTTAGGGCCAGCGCTAAAGGAGAAATGATGTTCCCTCACTGGCCCATGATGCTAGGGGGGGCAACATTGGAGACAGTGTGGGAAAAGTGTCCGGTCTGACCCTCCCACCCCCACCCCCACACACAGAGGGGCAAATCACAAAGGGAGTATAGCAGAACAGTAAGGGGGGCTAAGTCGCAAAGTCCCCAAGGAATCCCCAAAATAGACATCTGACTCAGGGTCAGTACTTGGCATCTCATCAGACCGGGTTGGAAGACATTTGTAAAAGTCAGCTGATAGACCTAGACCTATTTATAGGCTTCCCCTTCCTTATTAATATTATTTACATTTTTAATTTAAAATTTTAATTTATTTTTTATTTGTCTATATATGATAGGCAGGATAAACAATCCCAAGAAGAAAGCAATGGGACCAGTGGGACCAGAGTGGGTGCGGGGGACCCATGAGAGAGGAGGAGATGGGGACAGGGAGCAGGAGGCCCAAGCAAGGTAAAGGTGAAAGGGCTATAAGCATAGTCTTGCTGCAAAGTATGTCTAAAAGTACTGCAAACACTCTCCCTCTAGTGTCCAAGAAGGAAAAGGTGCAAAGCATACTTAGGTGAAATGTGTTGCCATGAGCGCCCACGTGAAGCCAGGCGATGAAATAGGCTTTGAGAGTTGCTGCTAATACTTTGAATGACTTCAGGCCAGTGGCTGATCAGACTCTGTAATAAACAAAGTAGTTTGACCGCATGACTATTAAGTATGCACTTGAATAGCTGAGGCTAGTCTTTACAGTGTACGTGTGGCAGTTTGTAATTGTAGCAAAAGCATTAAAATCAGACAGGAGAGCAGGCTTTCTACCCCTGGTCAATCCCTGATCAGTCCCTGGATGGTGCAGACGGTGAATGTACTCAGCCTCTGGGAATTCTCCGTGGAGTGGCCAGCCTCATCTTTCTAGCAAGAAGCAGCTGGTTGGTTTAAACCCCTGAATTTGTAGTTAGCAGTCCAGTGCTTACCTGAAAAAGCCACTAGAGCACCTATTTCACTGCACAGAGACCCTAGGACATCGTTATGGGAACAGGCATCCTCTTCTCTCTCTTCTACTTGGTGGTACCCACCTTCTTGTCAATCGCCGAAGACCTAACCCCACAGTGCTCCCTGGGCTCCCTGTCGGTCTCATTAGGTGTCATATTAAAATAATTCAAGAAATAAAAGTACACTCAAAACAGTGGATTTTGAAGGAATACACTGAACCAGTGAAATGAAAGGCAGAGATATCAGCTCTGAAGGATATGATGTTGCTCGTGTTTTGTTTTTTTTTAATCTATCCACAAGGGGTAATCTTGACAGATTTTCTTAAAGCGCACTAAATGAACACAAGGGGCTTATTATGAAGACATTTTATGAAAAAGGGAAAAACAAGCAAACAAACAAAAAATGGCTAGGAGAATTTTGGCCCCTGAGCATAACAAGGATTGTCCTAGGATAATTTTGTCCGGAAAAGTTTCCCCATTTACTCTACAGTACTGCTCTTCCCCTGCAGATAGTTTCGTTTCTCTGACTCGAGAGTATCTTGAGGAAATGTGGTCTGAGTCCCAGTAGGTAGTCAAAACTGCCATTTTGTTGCAGGGCAAGTGGAAGAGCACAGGAAAGGGTTAGAGACCTGAATAAAATGGCTTCAAAACTGAATAATAGCTTCAAACTGTATTTTTAATATAGGTTTCTATCATTTTAGCAATACTTTTTAATTTACGCTTGTATATATCAATATTGTGACAGACATGAATCAACAGTTATATCAGTTCTATCAATACATACATGAAGTCACCGATAAATTCTTATCCTGCTGAGTCATTTTAATGTGAATGATTTCCAATATTGTGAAATGCTATTTCTACATCTATGGAGATAATTGTATGATTTTTCTCCTTGCTGTTATTAAGCTCCTGAATATCCTAATGGATTTCTTAACTGACATTTCTGCCATAATAGCTCATTTAGTTATGGCATGTATAAAGAGGCTTTGAATTTTGTCTACTTCCATTTTATCAGTGAATCTGTCCAGACTCACAGTGACCCCCTGGTGCCTCCGAGCTCCCTAGGCTCTAAACCTTAACAGGAGTAGAGACCTCCTTGTTCTCTATTTGAAAAGCTGCTGGCTTTGAACACTGCTTACCTTGAGGTTAGCAGCCTGACTGGTACCCACAGTGCCACCAGTGCTGCCTGGTCACCACCGCCTCTCAGTAGGAAACATCTTGATGGCAATGAGCTTGGGTATTTAGGATTTGTGGTAGTTACATAATCTGGTGTCCATTTGGGACTTGATAGAATTAAGAATGAAGGGGTGGAGTCTAGTCTGTCAATCGGATCATAGCCAATGAGACATCGGTATGGGTTTGGTCTCCTGAGAATTCTGGAAATTCCTATATTTCCTTCTTGGAGGTGTGACAGACTCTGTCTGCTCACTCCCTGGGAGACATTGCAGCTGACAAGACACATGGAATTACGCTAATGCCCTTAGCTGGAGAAGCCACATGGACTTTCCCTGATGCCACCAGAACTCTGAAGCAGGAGAAGCCACATAGAGAACCCCTGCCAGCACTGTCATACTTACAACGCCACTGAATCCAAAGACTTTCTACCCACTGGCCTGTGATCTTCCTGCATTTGGAGTCATTGAGTGTGTTCCATAGGTCTGAAGAGGATTTTATAGGTTGGTATCAGACATATGGGCTAATATCAGACTTATGGGCTTGGACTGGACTGGGATGAGATGCTTTCTTAATACACAATTACCCTTTAAATAAAACTCTCTCTTTTATACATATGAGTTTTCATGGATTTGTTTTTCTAGTACCTGGACTAAAACAAGATTGTTTGGCATTTATTGGAGCCCTGGTGGTGATGACGCCTAGGCATTGAGCAGCTAACGAATGCTTTGTGGTTCAAAGCCACTAGAAGGTTCTCAGTGGAAAAAGATAAGGCTATCTCTTGTCCCGTGCTGATTCGCATTCTCAGATGCCCTGTAGAGGGTCACTATGAGTTATTGGCAGTTTGATGGTAGTGGTATTTTTTGTCCCAAAACATTCACATTCAGAAAGAGATTGGTATGTTATTAATTCCCTTCTCCTCTCTTATACTCCCTTTCCTTTCCTATCTCCTTCTGGTCTCCTCTCCTTCCTTCATAACTTCTCCCCTCATTCATATCCTCTCCTCTCTCCTCCCTGTCCTCTCTCCTCTTCCTAGTCTGTACTTTCCTTTCTGCATCTCTCTTTCTGTCTCATAACTATCTCTCCTAGCTATTCTATCTCTGTCTCTCAAAGACCATGATGGACCTTAGGTTAATGAGCAATTGCACATTTAATACCAGTCCCTATGTCAATGTCTCCCGATTATTGTGGTTGTCTGTGTCTTGGTTTGGGTTTATAAATTTCCAAGGAAGGAATAAATATCAATATTTTTTGACTTCCTGCATTTACTACCCATTTTCTGTAACTCTTACATATGAATATCAGTTTGGCAGGATTCAAAAAGCCCCAATTTTCCCTTTTGTCCTTGAATATCTTAAAATATGTCACTTTAGTGTCTTCCAGCAGAAAACATGGCCATTGAAAAGTCCTTATAAATGAAATGGTAACCAAATGGTTCAGGGGAGGGGTGCCCTTTGGGGCAAGGGATTATTTTCATTGTTCAGTAATTTAATTAGAATATATTATGGTGTTGTCTATCTTTATAGGTGGCTTCCTTTTTTGTTGTTATTATTTAAAAATACATAAAAAATAAGGGTATTTTTGTTCCATTATCTGAAAGTCTTATTTGAGGACCAAGTAAAGCATACTTGATCCTCACTCCCATCTCCTATATTTTTGTGGTTCTTAACTTTTCAAAACAACCATTAAAATTTTGTTTTGATATTTCTAATTTCCTCCCTCTGATCTTCTGTTTTTCTTAAGGTATCATATGTTTCTCTTGTGTTCTTTCCAGTTGAATCATTATTTCTGAAACGAGTTTCTTGCTATACTTCTTTAAATCACCTTTCTTATGAAAAAAATGTCATTCTACTACAGCTTTCTTACTTTGGTTTAGGATGTTCTTGCATTGTCCCATGATTTTGCTTAATTTTCATTAGCACTTTTTGAAATATCAGGCACCAGTTTTTGTGAGGTTTGTGAGTGTTCCTTTCTGAGCTGCTTGGAGGGATGCTGTTAGAATTCTTGCTCTTTGTATTCTAATATTAAATCCATCCAGGATTTGACCACCATTCTTTTGTTGCCCATCTTTAGGTCAATTTAGGTTCTTCCCTCTGTCCCCTCACATGAAGAGAGAGGAATACAAAAGAAGGTCCCAGCTTCATTTCTAAATCATCTCATTTCCTGAGGTTTTAAGGACATAATTTTTTTAAGTGGACTCCTATTATTGAGATCTGCTGTTCTCCTTGCTCATTGTCATTTAGACGTCCTCTTTTTTCTTTTTTGTCCCAAGCCTATTCATTTTGGATTCAATTAGTAAAAGTTTCTCTTCACTGGGTGATTTTACTCTTGATGTAGAACATATCATCTCCTGGTTTTATCCACTCTTCTCAAATTCCTTCTCAAAAGAAACCTCCTGGAGAGTTTGAAATTCTTTGGTTCTCAGAATCCTATTACTTTTCCTCAACTTTCCTTTTCACAGAAACTAATATTGTGAGGAACTGAAATCTATGGGTGTATTTCCCCCTAGCTTGGCATCCCTCACTCTTCTGTAAGTTCGTCGTACTGCGGTGGCTTTTGTGTTGCTGGGACGTTAGCAGTCTGCCGCCAGTGTTTCAAAGACCAACAGGATCACCATGATGGACAGTGGAGCTTCCAGACTGAGAAGAAATTAAGAAGGAGTAGGTGGTTCATTTCCAAGGGATCCGCCATTGAAAGCTTTAATAATAGCAGTAGAACATTGTCTGATATAATCCCCAAAGAGGAGCCCCACAGGCTGGAAGACATTTCAAAAAGGACTGGCAATCAGCTGCATCCTCAAAGCAGAGTCGCCTTTAAGGGTATGGATGGAGTAAAGGTATTTGCTTAAAAGACACAACTCAAATCAAGAGGAGAAAGCTGTGAAGATCCAGTAATGATCACAATATGGAATGTGCCAAAAATAAAGCATGACATCCTAGGCATTAATGAGCCGAAATAGACAGGTACTGGTCATTTTGAATCAGACAACTATGTTTTACTATATTGGGAATGACAAATTCAAGAGAAACGGTCTTGGACCCACAGTCAGGAAGAACATGTCAAGATCTGTCTTGAAGCACAATGCTGTCTGTGATGGGATTATATCTCCACGCCTACGAGGAAAATGGGTTCCGGCACTCAGCATTCAATTTGGTGCACAAGCCACTAACAAGAGTGATGAAAAAAAGTGAAGAAATTCTAGCAACTTCTTCAGTCTGAATCTGACTAAATGTGCAATCAAGATGCATCGGTAATTATTGGTGACTGGAAGGTGAAAGTTGCAAACAAAAAGAAAGAATCGGTCATTTGAAAGGTAGTTTTGATGATGAAACATTTCTGGAGACCACATGACAGAGTTTTGCAAGACCAATACCTTTTCCATTGCAAACCCTTTTATAAAGAACATAAACATTGATTATGCTCCTGAAGTCTATCCTATGAAAGTCACAGGAATCAAGTTGATTACCCCTGTCAGGAGAAACAACACTCTCAGCCCAAATCGACCAGGGTCTGACTGTGGAACAGACTCATTGTTCGTATTAAAGTTCAAGGCGAAGTTGAGGAAAATTAAAACAAATCCATGAGAAACAAAATGTAACTTTGACGTGACTGAAGACCAGATGAATGTGGGGTGTCATCAACAGCATCACGCATGACGAAAGCAAAATATCGACTAACAGGACAGGAAAGACATAGAAGAATAAAGCGGATGTCAGAAGAGACCGAGTCTTTCTTGTGAAAACACGATCGCTAAAGCAGGTGGCTAATGGCATGAAGGAAAAGACCCGCATAGGACGTTTCAAAAGGTATGTGGAGAAGGCAAAGCATGTGCAAACAGCCGGCATTAGAAGCCCCCAAAGAAAGGACATCACTGATACGTCTTACTCTGAAGGAACTGAAGAAGCATCTTTACCCAAGGTTGCACCTCTGAAGGATTTTATAGGCAAAATATCGATTCATTTAAAAAACGTCAAAAAAGAAAGTATGCAATCCCTCTATTAAAGAGAATTGTTCACCATTTAATCACTTCAAATGATAGCGTATGATCAAAACAGATGGTGTTGGAGGGAAAGCCCATGCTGCAATGAAGGGATTAACCCGAATACAAGGCTCCAGGAATGGACGGGATGGTTATTGAAATATTTCAACAAACCAATGCAGCACTTGAAGCACTCCAAGTCTATGCTAAGGCATTTGAAAGATGCAAAGCTTATCCCACCACCTGGCAGAGATCCAGATTTGAGCCCATTCCAAAGAAAGGTGATCCCACAGCACGTGGAGCCCATTCAACAGTATCATTAATAGTACAGCTAGTAATTTTATTTTCTGAAGACAGTAAAAAAGGGCTTGGAGCAGTACATTGACAAGGAGCTACCAAAAATTCAAGTTGGATTCAGAAGAGAGCATGGAACAAGGGCTACTATCATGGTTGATGGTCAGAGGGGTATTGGCTGAAAACAAAGCATAACAGGAAGATGTGTGTTTGTGATTTATGAACTATCTGCAGGCATTTGACTGTGTGGATCACAAAAACAAAAAACCTTATGGATAGCTTTGAGAAGAATTACAGTTCCAGACCTTCATTGTGCTCATGTAGAACCTATACGTGAACAGAGGAAGTCGTTAGAACAGAACCAGGAAATATTAAATGGATAAAAATCAGAGAAGCTATACATCAGGGGTATATCCTTTCACCACATTTATTCAATCTATATGCCAAGCCGATACTACAAGAAGCTGGACTAGGTGAAGGGGAACGGGAGGGCCATCAAGATCAGAGGAAGGCTTATTAACAAATGTTGACATGCGGATGACACAACTGTGCTTGCTGATGAAGATCAAAGACCACAGCCTTCAGTATAGAGAGTCCAAGAAGCAGGACTATTAAAGAAGAATGTGACATCAGGATTGGGGGCAAGTCCATTAACAAATAACACATGGCTCTGGGCAAATCAGCTGCAAAAGGCCTCTTGCAAGTGTAAGGGAGCGCAGTTATCGTGATGAGAATCAAAGTGAGCCTGATCCAAACAGTGGTATTTTCAATCACCCCAGATGCATGTGAAAGTTGGACAGTGAATAAGGAAGACTTGAGAAAAGTTGATGCATTTTAATTATGGTGTTGGCAAAGAATATGTAAAGTACTGTGGACTGCCAAAAGAACAAACAGAACTCTCAGGGGGAAGTACAGCTAGCATGCTCCTTAGGAGAGGAAATGCTGACACGTGGTCTTCCATACTCTGGATGAGTTATCAGGAGACACCAGTCCCTGGAAAAGGGCATCGTCTTGGTAAAGGGGTGGGTCAGTGAAAAATAAAGACCATCAACAAGATAGCTTGACTGTAACGATGAGCTCAAACCACCAACGGTCAAGATGGCACCGGACCAGGCAGTGTTTCGCACTGTGGACACATGGTTGTTATGAATCAGATGGATTGTAGGAGATTGAAGAGCAACCGCTCATCACCCAGTTTGACTGCAGATGCTATCTGGAATTTTTATTTGTTTTTCCTGTCATTGTCTTTTTCTCATGCTAGGTAGCACTGGGGAGTTAAAAACCGAATTTTAAAGACTGTCTTTGTACATCCTCAGACTCTGCTTTCAAAGTTGTTGTTGTTCTTTTATAGGTGCTTTACCCTTAGGTTGGAGTTGCTTGATTTGGGGGCTTTACTTCGAGTTGTAATTAGTGGTAAGGTGAGGATGAAATGAATGAGAAGGGAACAGATACATTCAAATCATTTTTAACAGACCTGGGACAAAAAGATGCAAACACTGTTTGTGTGCTGTGTTGGGTTCCAGGAACTAAAAGAGGGTAGTTTTGGGAAAACTTGGATTTTATTGTGTGCTTTCAGAATGCCAGAGGAGCCCTGGTGGTGTAGTGGTTAGCGCTGGGCTGCTAACTGCAAAGTGTTTTGGAAACCAGGAGCTGCTCTGTGGGAGAAAGATGGGGTTTTCTACTTGGAAACTCATGGGGGGAGTTCTGCCTTGTCCTCCAGGGTCGCTATGAGTTGACATGGACTCAATGGCAGAAAATTTTGTTGGAGCGTCAAAAAAATCTGAGAATAGGTTAAAGAGAGTGAGATTAAGTAGGAGCCATTAACTTCTGGTTCATCCTACATATTCACCGTGTTCTCCATCTTTGTTCTTACAAGTTTAGAACAGTTTTTAAAAATGGACTTCACATCCCACAGGTCATCTCTTTCCTAGGTTCCCCAGGAGACCTAAGAAAAGAAGCTAGCTCCTTGAGTGTGATTTAAATAAGGGAAAGCTTTGAGATATTATTATTGCCCATCTAAAATTGGTGGAGTACTGTAAACTTTCCATAGAAGACTCTCATGAAAATGAATTCATTGGCAAGTCCTCCATTCAGGAACGTTAATACTGGATTTTCTGCTTAGAAGTAATCTACATGTTTCTGCAACTGTGGTCAGGGCTGGTAGGACATCATCCAGGGAAGAGATGATGAACGTAGCAAACATTGTGTGTTTTCTTTGAATAAAAGTATGGCATAGCAAGAGTTTTGTAATCACCTCTACCTTTTCATTTTTAAAATAGCCCCACTGGGTGTGTTCCAATTCACCAGCGGCTCCCGAGGAGAAAGAACAGGTTTTTTACTCCAGCGAAGATTTCGTTTTGGAAACTCATGGGGACCTTTCTACTCTGTTCTCCAGGGTCTCTCTGAGTCCACTTGATGGCAGTGAGCTTCTGGATACAACTGATGTGTTGGTGGTTTCAACACATCCATCACATCTTAGGAGAGAGATATGCCAATCTGGTTCCATATCCTATTTTGGTTTGGTTCATCTTTAGTTTACAGATGCTGCCTGTGAATTACTGCCCTCTGCTGAGTAAACTTGAGTCTCTCTCAATCTTTTTGGCTCTAATTTTTAAATAATTGTTGTTTTATTTATTCACTACTAATTGTTAACAGAAATACCTCTGTCTTCAGAGAGTGTTATCGTGAGGTTCTGCAGCTTTCATCCTCTGTATATATGGATTTATTTTTACACATACTCAAAGTGAATTTCTAAAAGGCATTTCAACATCAACTGGCACTTGAAATCGTAAAGTTGGTTGATCATGTCTGTAATACTCAGAAAATGTTTTACAAAGGAGTAACAATTAATCAGTTCATAATTAATTTATAGTTATAATGTGTTCACCTGGCATATTCAAGAGAATGCAGAGTGTGGGACAGCAATAAATACAAGTTCTGGTCCAATATTGCAACTGTCAATTTTTTAATGAATAATTTCCTAAAAGTATATACATATAATCAGTCAGTAAATGTGAAAATAATGTTACCCACTTATAAAGGCATTTGACTTTCTCTTGTTTGCAAATCCCACTTGGCCTATCCATGGCTCCAGTGCTGGCTCCAGTGTGAAATAGAAAGTGATAACATGTTCAAGATTATAGGCCAAACCAATAATTTTCAAGACTTGAATAATTCTATTAAATGCCTTCAGATTTTATTTGCAAAGTGCATTTTATGCCCCCCAAAAAGATGAATTGATCAAAGACTTAAAAATGTATTTCTTGTAAATTAAAATACATGACATTAGCACTGGGAAAGAAGGAAGCTGAGTACACTTTTAGCTGTGATGCTAAACAATTGTTAAGTTGTGAGATATTATCTGATCTTTGGCATAAATAAATCTGCACATATATTCCTGTTGATAGTAACCAATATAGCTTTGGATGGACATCAGAAAAAGCAACTGCAAAAACCTAAAGTAAATCTGAATTTATTTCAACTAAGATTTCCCAGTAATTAAAAGATGCGGTGGTTAGGTGCACTTATCTTAAACAATGATGTCATGAGCAGCTTCAAGGAAATTAGATATCCCCACTACTTTCCTACACTTAGCACGGCCTTGAATTAACCAAAGGTACTGTGCTCCCAAGTGACTATTAATTTACTAAGAAAATTGAACAAATCAAATTAGATAAATGGACAAATTAAGTTAGTAACAGAATAACTTGCTGATTGCTAGATCACTCTATTTTTGATTGCCACTTTCCCTTTGATCTATAATGATTTCATTTTTGTTTCACATACTCCTGTAATTTATTGTTTCCATTCATAATTTTTAAAGTATGAATGATTTTATCTTTTTGGCAAGTAGTTTGCATTCTTTTTGCTATTCTTCAGGATGATTGTATCCAGAGTTGGCTTTTTTGGGGGGGTGGGTGGGTTTTTTTTTTTTTAGTTAGCTGGTTTTAAACATATCCACAACCCAGAGAGAAAAGGAAGGTGAGGGAGATGATATAAAACGAAGGTGAGGGAGATGATGAGACAGGCCCAGAGATAAAATGGGCATAAGTAAGATTTAAATGAGACATCTCACCCATTCAATTTAGGAACTCTGTTAGACTGTGTTAGGTTGGGTTATATCAAAGAATAATTATAAATTAAGAAAACATCATAGCCAAGTCCCAATCAAATCCACAAGTTCAATATTAGCCCATAAGTCCAAAACTAGTCCATAAATTCCTCTTTAGACTCATGCAGACACATGCAATTATGCTGAGTGCAAGAAGATCATAGGCCAGAGGGTGAAAAACCTTGTGGATCCAATGGCGGTGGCAGCACCTTAGTGCTTCCTGCCAGTCTCTGAGTAGCTTCTGTAGCTCCCCAAGTGTCTCCACAGCAGGAAAGTGAAGCAGAGAGAAATTGGGGGTTGAGGTGCGGTGGGTTCCCAGGACCCTCTCTGTGAGGAGGTCACAACCACAAAGAGGTACCATCAGACTCTGTGACCTGATTGACAGGCTAGAATCCACCCCTTCACTCTCTGTATCAAGTAGACAGGAGATTATGTAAATACCACACTGTTGTATACCTCTTTTTCTCCCCAAAAGCTTTAATATGTACTTGTTGTACTTTAAAAGTAGATGGAAATGGAATGAAAAGCTCATGGAATTTTTTTCACAAACGTTTTGATTGCCCTCACATAAATCCATCCTTATAGCACATTGTCTTCTTGATTCTCTGCTATACGATGATTCAGTCCTCTAGGGCTTTCTTACATGAGGCAAAGCTACAGTATAGATGCTCGTTGGCTACTGTGTCTGATGGTATCTGTAAGTAGACCACTTCCAAGTAAGCTATCTTGTCCCCTTCAGAAGGCTTAGTATTGCGTCCCTCCACAATGACACAGAAGCACCCTTCTTTTCCTCTGATGATTTCCCCTTCATATATGCATTCTGTAACATACATTATTGCCGCAACTGGGCATTAGAACTAGAACTAGAAGCAGGAGCTCTGTGCGTTAACGTATGAAACCAAAGACTAGTGAATGGAAATATGGATGATGCATATTAAGTGCCTAAGGAGTCTAGAACATGGTAAGCATTCAATATAACGTGGTGGCTATTATTATTTTTATATATTCCATGTCAGTTACCAGTATAGTTCCTTAAGCTAATTGAAGTTTACTCCATTTAACTTTTCATATCCTAAATGGTGTTAGTGCAGCCCTGGTGGTGCAGTTTCACCTTGGGCTGTAATCCTCAAGGTTAGCAGTTCAAAACCACCAGCTGCTCTGTGGGAGAAGACTGCTATCTATTCTGGGAGAGTCAGGTCTCAGACACTCACAAGAGACCATTTACCCTGCCCTATAGCGTCTCTATAAATCATCATGGACTTGATGGCAGTGAGTCAGGGTTTTGAAACTGTTTGAACTTAGTCGTGATTGACCAATTTCTGGAATATCAATGATAAGATTTAAAAAGTATCTATCAAAGACAAAGCAAAAGTTACCTTCTTTGTTAACAAGCCTAATTGGGTTTCGAACACATTTTTTTTCTAGCTGCCATTTGGGCACCTTTGTAATTTATGCTACAATTTATTTTATGTGTAGACGTATTAGTTAGAGTTATTCATTAGTCAGAGATTCAGATAACAGCAGAAACAAGCACTTCGTACCATGACTGAATTTGTTCCCCGGGCCTTCCAATTTTTAATATTCTCTACTTCAAGTGGCCAAATTCATTTCTAACAGAATCAGGCTCCAGATTTTAAATCGTTCTCCCCATATATGTAATGCTTGTTTTGGAAATAACCTGTAATAACAACAGGGTGGAAATCAATCCATCCTGCTGTTGGCAGGTTGAGGGCTCACAGAGGATTTTGCCCAACTCACCGTGGCTTCTAAATTTGAACAGTTAACAGTTGATTAAAACCAACCAACCAATAAACATAACCCTCCCCCAAATAACAAGAATAAGCAAACTGGGCACTCATAAAGTAATGTTAGTGGAACCCTCCGGCTCTTATGAGGCTCTGTTTAACAAGTCCAGCAGCTCTCAATCAGCTGCAGAAACCTCTGCAGAACAGCGGACATCTTAGGTGGGAACCTTAGGTGAAAACCAGACAAGCAAAGTGGGAACCATCAGTCTAGATTATTTAAAAGTTGTTTCTCTTAAAATTTAACCTCACTTAAGAATGGCATATTTGCCATCCCGGCCATGAATACCTCGGTACTTTAGAATTGTTTCCAAAGATGAATTTTGAAACAGCTTGACCAAATTCATCAGTGATAGCAAATGAATTGCAAAGAAGAAATACACAGTGCAATGAATCACAAAAATGGTTAACCAAGGGCAAGGAGGTTGTTTCTAATTGCAATTTTACATAAGTACATTTATATACCCAAGAATTAGTAAAAGTTTCCAGAGGATGTGATTAGCTTTTTTTTTTAATTAGTTGGGTTCATTCTCTAAATGAAGGATCTTAGCTATTCTCTTTCAGATAAAATACAGATAAGTGCATTGATTTGTCAAGATTAAATATTGAGCCATTGGCTACGCAATCATTCTGTCTCTGATTTACTGTAAAATCCCCAAACGGTTTCACTTGTGCATTTTTGTCAATTTTACCCTGTCCCTCACTGTACTTCTATATTCACTAACCTAAACTGACCATAATCTTAGCGCCATTTGATGGAAGGGGGGTGTGTGTGTTCAACTGCAAATATATGAATATTATCTCCAGAAATCTATACTGAAATAAATATATCTCTAAAGAAAACAACTCGAGGGGCATTAATTACTTATTTATTCACTTACATATTATCACGATCTTTTTTAAAATTACCAGTCACACACATTCAATTCAAATTCATTTACATTGCAGACACCCTGTGAGAAATGAACTCAGATTTCAGCAGTGAGTGAAAACCGAAAAACTCACAGCCAGAACTCCGGCGAAGGACCAGCATCAGATTTTAATCGAGAAGTCCTTGACAATGGACGGAAAGCCTCTCTAGGACCAAGATGGGACTCATTTAACTGTGGACATTTTAATTATTCAATGTGCAGTAGATGTAAGATCAGCTAGATGGTCTTAAGATGCAGTCACTTACTCTAAGAGAGAGAGGTACTGGGATGAAAACCATCAAGAGGTAATTATGGAGCATGAGGTAAGAAGACACATATGTATCTCATCCCCAAGAGTTGAAGCTTCAGCAGGAAACCAGGATCCAGAAACAGCCTTTGAGAAAGCCGGGGCTTTTCTAGAAAGCCAAAGAGGTGCTACGGCTAGAGGACAGAACTAAGAGGAACATGTGGCCAAATGTGGCACTTTGTTTTAGATACGAGGACCACAACCATGCGAGCTTATTTGTAAGTTTATTCCCTAGTGAGGAGCGCGGGTGGCATACTGGTTAAGAGTTGTCCTGCGATCTTTGAAGTGAGCGGTTCCAACCCGCCAGGCGCGCTGTAGGAGAAAGACTGAATCTCTGCTCCCTTAAACAGTTGCAGTTTCAGAAACTCACAGCGGCGAGTCTACCTTGTCCAGTAGGGTCAGTATGAGGCAGCATTGATTTGGTAACAGTGAGTTTGGAGTTTGGGCTTGCTTGTTTGTTTTTAAATAAAGCTACATTCGTAAGAAAAGACCAGGAAAGATTTGCCAAGAATTCCGCCCCCCACACCCATTACAAATATGTCCTGGTCATTCTCCCCATCCCCCCATAACAAAAATGTCCTGGTCATGCTCTCCCCCCACCCCCATTACAACAATGTCCTGGTCATTCTCCCCCCTTCCCCCTCCATTACAACAATGTCGTGGTCATTCTCTCCCCAGTCCCCCCTCCATTACAACATTGTCCTGGTCATCCCCCCCTCCCCCTGCCTCCATTACAACAATATCCTGGTCATTCTCCAACCCCCCTACATTACAACAATGTCCTGGTCATTCTCTCCCCAGTCCCCCCTCCATTACAACATTGTCCTGGTCATCTCCCCCCCCTCCATTACAACAATGTCCTGGTCATTCTTTCAGCAGCAGCACGAGCTGCCCTAAAGAATTTCATTGGACATCTTACCTTATCCACCCCACAGCCCTGATATTGTCTCTTAAGATGCTTCTTGGTTCCCCAAACTCAACGTTTGAAAGGAACCTGATCTGAGCTCCTTGAGGATGCCCAAACTGCCGTTCTGACAGGACACAACTGGAAGAGCACAGCGTTCTTTGGGGCAGGATTAGAGAGATGGAATTAACTGCCTTCAGAACGGTTTCAACCAAGGTGGAGACACTAAGAAACAATAGCTTCGTATTTTGGTATTTTTGTGTAATAAATGTGTCTGATCTTGCCGCAATACTTTTTGACCTACTCTCATATTTTAAAACTCTGGGTTTGGGGAAGTATCTATTTGAAGCTGGTCGATCACAAGCTTGGGAAGCCTGGGAATTGATCATGCTCTACTATTTTTATCTTTCTCCCATGGATGTACTTCTTAACCTCCTATAGCCAGTCTTCTGAGGATTTAGCAGTAAATATCAATGGTAATCAGGATTGTATTTGCACATTAACACATCCTTGAAGAAAAATTATCGTGCTTTTTGTACAATCTTAATGGTTCCCCCAAATCCTTCAAAATTAATTTTCTCTGGAAATAAAATATAGTTAATAAACTGATTTAAACAATTAGTCTGGGTGACCAGAGGCAAGTTTATTGCTTTGTGCCTCCTATTTCTCAGGTTTAACAGAGGGATAATTCAATAGATATGTCATGTGGTTGTATGAGGGTAGGGCAGAATAATACAGGCAACGCGCTTATCATGGAGTGTGGTGCAGCTCTCAAGAAAGGTTACTTGTAAACAGGGTACAGTTTATACATCTTATGCAAGGACAGCACACACATATTTTTACCCTTGAAAAATAGGTGCCTGTTTGCCAAGTCTAATAGTATTCACATCTGTGCATACAACCTAATCTGAAAGATGCTAAGATTTTGCACTTGCTTCAAAGGGAAGGCCTTTGAAAAAGTCATCAGACATGAATGGCTAATATCGGAAACAAAGGCACATGTGATTCAGGACAAAAGGAGATGCCAGATGTCAGAGAAGCCATGGAAGACATCGCCGGGTCCAGGGAAAGAATCAGGAATGGAGCCCACCAATGCCCCCTCTGAGGAAAGTGATTAAGGTGACCCTCACGACACTTGTCTTCCATGGCTCTCCTGACATCTGGCTTCTCCTTTCATCTGCTGCTGGTCCAGGACTTTGAGGAGGAAATGGGTTCTCAGCTGTATACTTATTCCACCGCCATATAGCATAGAATTTTTCTCATTGCTATAGGAATGCTTTGTGATTGTTTTCATATTTTTGCAAGAATTAGGATAGACTGTTAAAGGTCTGTGGAAAAAAGTAAACTAAAGCAGTAAAACCACTGTGCTTTCTTTATGGGGCTCTGCGGAGTCGGGGGAAGGTCATCGGCTATCCAGGCAGCACCCGGGATTTGAGCTCCTGGGCATATTAGCTAAATGGGGGAAAAATACATACGTTGAGAACATTTTGTAAATACTCTAATGTTTGTTGTTAGCTTTGCTGGTTTGCTGACTCTTGGCAGTCCCCACAGCAAGAGAACAAGATGCGGCTGCTTCCTTCCTCTTGAAAGTGATCGATATGTTCATGTCTAATATTGCTGCCACTCTCTCAGGAGGATGTTCCATCCTGAGCTCATATTCTCCGACTGCATCAGGAAAGAGTCTGGCTTTGATCCATAGAGCGTTCATTGGCTACTCTTTAGGATTAGAACATTAGTCCCACCCCAACCCCACTTCACCCCTGCTATTCTGTCTTGCTCTGAAAACTCCTTTGAAAGCTATCACCGTCCGTGACACTTCTGGTATTTGACATGTCAGTGGCATTGCTTCCAACATTACAGCGATAAGAAAGCCACCATTATACAACAAACTGACCCGGGGTGCTACTATACTAATGGAAGGTACTCTTGAGCTGACGAGAATAAAATAACCACATTAAAACATCCTTGTCCTTTCTCCTCACTCCGTTTTCGTTTTCAAATACTTTGAAATGTTCGAAGAAGAAATTCTTAAATTGTATTTGTAAAGAAAAAATAAAAAATACTCACAATCATCCTTTTCTTCCTCCCCAGAAAAGCCTGAAGTTTGTATCTTTCTACTTGAGGGGAAAAATTGCATGAGAAAAGCACATGTGTGGTTATGACAGTAATCTAGAGGATTATGTTTATTTCCATTTAGCTGATTTGTGTATGCATATGTACTTGTCTACAGAGGAGCTGTGTGCGTCTGTTTCTGACTTATTGTACGAGATACAAGTCTACAGAACGAGGTTTGGGTCATGAATGAAATTAATTTTCTGGCCTTATTTATTTAATTCTAAAGTACAGTTGTATATGCTTTAGCAATTTGATTCCATATGTGTGATTGTGTTTTAATATGGGAGAATGTATGTGCAAGTAAATTTCATTTAAACTTTGATTTTAACTTGAAAACTATTTTTAAGTTTGCCTTTGGAGTGGCCTGGTGTTATGTTAGCCTCAGACCTGGAGTCCTAAGTTGTGTTAGTCTGAGAGATAATCTCTTTTTCTAGGTGTCCTGTGCTGAGAGCCTTCCTCGGAGGAGCACTGCTTATGACCTCACGTTCTTTGCAGCAGCACATTTGAGGAAAGTGAGGTCTGTGTGTGTGGGCTCTTATCTTGGTTGCAGGTGGAGGAAGAGGGAAGACACTGAGAAGGTGAAGCATCTTCAGGATTTTTTCGGCCTCATTTTATTTTTTAAATTTTGTTCTAGCACATGGTCAAATCTGCACACTCAAAATGGATGTCTAGGATTTCATTGTCTTCGTATTTAGCTCCATTTTGTCTTTTGCGTTTACTGTAACATACTCTTCAGAAATATAGGAAGCAGTAGGTTCCAGACTTAAATATCTCCATTTTCTGCATGTTTTCTACTTGGTGAATACAAAGGGCATAAGTCCCTTGGTAAAATTTAAATGCTAAATTATATTTATTTGTAGGACATAAATTGGTTTTCTTGCTCTCCCCTGGCGGCTGGAATGCTGTGCTTTTTAAAAATTCATTCCTGGGAAAATGTTTTTAAAATGTTTCAAATCATTAAATATGAAAGTCTCTACTTTCCAGGCATCTAAGAAAGAATAAGCAATCTAATGATGAGAAAACAAGCCTGAGAGTTCATCAAGTTTCATTCCCCATTTGCTTCTTGCTAAAAGCATAACAAAACAACAGAAACAAACCAAAGCTTTTTTTAAAAAGATAATTTTATTGGGGGTGCTTACAGCTCTTATAACAATCCATCCATCAATTATATCAAGCATATTTGTGCATATGCTGCCATCATTATTTTCTAAACATTTACTTTCTATTTGAGCCCTTGGTATCAGCTCCTCATTTTCCCCCTCCCTCCCCCCTCTCCACCCTCATGACACCTTGATAGAATGTAAATTAGTGTTATTTTCATATCTTACACAGATCACTGTCTCCTGCTCCCATGGTTCCTATTGGTGATGTTCATCCCCTGGGAAGTGACGGTGGTGGTGGTGGTAGAGGTGGTGGAGGTGGTGGTGGTGGTGGTGGTGGTGGTGGTGGTGGTGGTAGAGGTGGTGGAGGTGGTGGTGGTGGTGGTGGTGGTGGTGGTGGTGGTGGTGGTGGTAGTGGTAATGTGTTGATCATTTCCATTGGTTGGGTCTCCCTTCCTCCCCTTCTTTTCCCACCTACCCCCCCCCCTATTATTGTTACTCCCATTTCTGTTCCTGAGGGGTTTATCTGACCTGAGTCGCTGTGTCCTGAGCTCTTATCTATACCTGTGTACATGCTCTGGTTTAGCCAGAACTGAAAAGCAGGACTGGGGTTATGGTACTTGGTGCAGGGGGTGGGGGGGGGGGGTGCGGGAGGGGGAAGAGAGCCTCAAGGAACCAGAGGAATATTGTGTGTTTCGTCTGTGCTATACACTGTGCCCTGGCTGACGCATCCCTTCCTGTGGCCCTTCTGTGAGGGGATGTCCACTCTCTACAGATGGGCTTTGGGTCTCTGCTCTGAGCCCCCTCACTGAGGGACAATGTGCTAAATAGGTGCTTCCTGTATACGCGGATCTGTGCCAGAATCAGGTGCAGAAACCTAGGACTCCAGGTCTGCAAATTCTAACGAGAGCTGCTGCCTTCTCCCCTAGCAGGTGCCAGTCACCTTCTACCTCCACGTTGGTAGCATGCTGCCTGGGTTTCTCATTGCCCTCCTGACATTGGTGCAAAATTTCAGGCCAGGCTCCTCTCACCATGACTCCCCTGCTTCTTTCTTATACTGTTGCTCACCAGCAAGGAGACCATCCCAACACCTTTTTTGAAAGTCTGGGTACTTGGTTGACAAATTGCTCCCAGGTCCGCGTTTTGGGAGTGGAGTTGTCTGTCTTTTAACAGGAGTTGCTGTCCAGCCCAGCTGCTGCCACTGGCGCCCCCAAGCGCTCAGCTCAGGGCGCCCCAACAGCTCTCTGAGCTGCCTGGCTGAGGACCTTTGCAGAAGCAAACCAAAGCCTGGGAGCTTTGGGGATTGGCAAAGCAGGGGGTGGGTCGCCTGAACTCTCCAGATGCTAGGAGGCAGGAAGGCAAGGGCGGCAAGACCTCAAAGGTCCGTCTGCCCTCCTTTATTTCTGGCCTAAATTCCTCTTCCTAAAAACAACTCTCCTGGCGCGCTGAAGAAGTCCCGCAGGGCTCTTAAATCCAAACTCTTGGAGGTACCCTGGGGACCTCAACCTACCTCCTCCAGGGAGACTGAAGCACCTTGCTGGTTTCGGGGAGGGACAGAAGTGTCTGGAAAGACCCACACCTCCACAGAACAGGAGAATGGAGGACCTTTCCCCCTTTTCTGGTCCGCTCCTCTCCCATTTAAAATCCCAGTTCTGTGCACCGACCCCCACCACCCCTACACACACACACACACACACACACACACACACACACACACACACACGCACGCACGCACGCGCCTAAAGAAAGACTGCAATCAGGCTGAAGCAGGCACAGACCTCAGTACTAAGGTCCAGATTTTTCACTTCCCTGAAACTGCCCTGAGGCCTTGCTGGCGCTCCTCTGAGAGCCTTGGGTTGGAGACCTGTAGAGTGACCCAGGGAAGGGTGGTGGCTGTCCTCTGGTGCAGTGGCTTCTTGCCTTTTCCCATTGTCACATTTGTCCCTGCCTGTTTCCAAATGTCCCTTGACTGGCTGGAATGATTCTGAGGGATTGTCCCTCTGGGGGACAAATCCTGCAATCGTCTTTGGGAGCAGCCTTTAGCATTGAGGATGGAGGAGGAGCAGGAGGGAGTGTGGGGAGAGGGAGCAGCTGAAGGAGGAAAGGAAGAGGAGGGGGGTGGCTAGGAGGAGGGAGGGAGCGTGGGGTGAGAGAAGCATTTTCACTCTTTGTCACTCTTGAATTGGGGGCGGAGAAAAAAAATGAAACCCACTGTGGGAACCTATAAAAAGCAAAAGGGGCAGCTGGGAACAGCGGAGCGGGAATGAGAAGGACCTTAGAGAGCGCCAGTCGACTCCCTGGGCATCCAAGCGCCCCAAGCAGCAGGCGGCTGCACCGTGTGAACCCAGGGATGAGCGCGCGGGTGGGGTACTTGCAGTCACTCTAGACGCTGAGCTTCGGCCCCGGGGGCGGATCCCAATTCCGCATCCCAGCCCCTGCTAACCTTGAAAGGAGGTAGAGTCTTAACAAAAGTTGAGACATCTAAAGGACCAGCGGGAAGGGAGAAGAGGGAAAAGCAGCGAAGTCCAAGGAGTGCGGACCTCCTAGGCGACTGCGAGGAGGACTGCAGTGCGCAGCGCGGCCAGACCGGGAGGTGCTGGGTGCTGAGCGAAGGAAGCGGCCCGGGACGGCGGGCTGGGTCTTCTGGCACCTCGGGTTACGCCTCCTTGGCCGACGAGGCGCCTCGCCTTTGATTGCTTCCAGTTTCTGCAGAACTTCCTGCCCTGGTGGAAAAGCGGGTCTCGCTGGGGTCGGATTCTCTCCTGGCCAGATGCGTGAGACTGAGTTCCCCAGGCAGTCTACTTAAGCCAGGAAGGGTTTGGGGACGAGAGTTTGCCAGCCACCGTGGGGTCCTGTGTTGAGCTCCTCGCTCCCCTGGCACCCACACCCTCCTTCGCACCTCCTCCTCCACTGGGACCACTTGCTGGGAGATGGCTGCGCTGATGCGGGGCAAGGACTCTTCACCTCCGCGCTGCCTGCTCCTACTGGCCGCGGTGCTGATGGTGGAGAGCTCACAGCTCGGCAGCTCGCGGGCCAAACTCAACTCCATCAAGTCCTCTCTGGGCGGGGAGACGCCTGCCCAAGCAGCCAATCGATCTGCGGGCATATACCAAGGACTGGCTTTCGGCGGCAGTAAGAAGGGCAAAAACCTGGGGCAGGTAGGAAACCCCATCCAGGAGGGTGGGGGGGCGGACCAACATCCTTTCGTGCGCTTTATGCCTCTGCATCCAATTACCTTCGGAGTGTGTCCCAGGTGTGGAGCGCACCCTCACAGGGTGGGTGGGGGTGTCTTTGGCGGGGTGTCCCTGAGACAAATCTGCAGGGATTAGGGTGGCTGAGTAACTGCTGGTTCTTGCGGGGCACTGGGAAGGCGGGCCAGGGGTCTGTCTCCTTTTGCTTTGGGGTTAGTGTGTGTACCATGAGCTAGTGCATTTCTGTTCAGGGAAGTGATCAAAAAGGTCCTTCTTCAAATTCAGCAGGGCGGTGCCGAAGCTGATAGGAATAAGAGCAGCTAGCCGGGGCATAGCGGCTACTAGGCACTGGGCATTGGGCTAAGCATTCCACAAAGCTTCGCTGCTTTCATCTTCACCCTTCTATGAGCTAGGCGCTGTTACGCCCAGATTTTACAGAAGGATGAAACCCAGGCATTGGGAGATTAAATGTCTTACACAAGGCCCAAAGCTAGACTAAATGGCAGAGAGGGACATTTCAATCCTGATAACTTGTCCGTCCTTAACCATTCTATTTTGCCTGGCTTTGAGCTCCCCTTTCCTCCCAACCACTTTCTCCCTTCAAAGAAGTGAGCTACAGGCAGGGACAACTCCAGTGGACACACATTTCTCATGCAGGTAGACTTGTAAATAAGTCATCCTGGAGGGGGGACAAAATGATGAGGTGACGATGACAGTGTCACAGGCGCCAGTGAGAGGGGCTCCAAGGACTTATTAAGACAGAAGTTGGAAGCGTTCCTGAGAGAGGGAGCTATCCTCAGCGTTCCTGTCTCTCTATCACGCAGAGGACAGACAGAGTGACAGCCAGACACATGCTGTTAGAGCAGGTCAGTGTGCAAGCTCGCCCTGGGGGCACCAGGCACCTCCACAGCTCCCCCTTCCGTTCTTGCCGCGGAAGCCCAAAGCGCCACCGGTTCGCCTCACCTGAGGCTGGCACAGCACGCGAGTTCACCAGGCGACCCCGGTCCCCTTGTTCATGCAGAGGAGTCTGCCAACAGGACACGAAGTTCCTTCTCTGGCTCCCCTGCTGTGGACACTCATGAGTCCACCAGGAGTGGCTGGTGAAGGCTGGCAGCATTAGCTGGTCCTGCTTGAGCCATGAAGTGAAGCGCTCTTGGCCCCCTACTGCCCTCTCACGGGGACAGTTGAGTTAATTTCAGAGTTTGAGAATGCTTGGTGGACTTTGAAACCACCACACAAAAAAAATCAGTTACTCTCTCAAAGGAATTCAATATGGCATGCACAGGATTTATTTTTGACTTTAAAGAAAAAAAATCATCTATTCGTATGTCCTTTGTATAGATCCACACACACCTGCTTATCCTTTTGTGACTCCAAGTTCTCTTCCCTTCTCTTGGGAACACTAATTTTCAGTAGGTAGGGGCCTGACAGTCTCTTCCAAGTTCATCAGGAGATGAAGGCAAAGATTAGAAAGAAAAGAAAAGTTTCACCATTGAAATAACAAGCCTCTTTCATGCTAGGGACTAACTTCAATCAGCCTGAAATTCCAAGTAACCAGCTGTTTAATGGAGGCTCCTGTTTAGTCTGCCAAGGACAGAGGGTTGAGTCTGCTCCATTCGACCAGTGCCAATTGCTGTGGCAGCCCATAGGTGTACAGGCAGATCTGTGATTCATAGGGTTTTCAATGCAGCACACTCTGAATTTCTATAACACGCTCTTTCTGCTGCTCTTAGCTCCTGGTGACTCTCGGTACTTATCCATCATGCCAGCACTAGATAGAGGAATGTACCCTAGAGTTTAACTTGTCTGCTATATATTTAATACTGTATCTGTGCATTCAAATGTATAAAATGTGTTTGCTTAATTTACTATCCCCCTAAGTATCTACTTAATCATGACTTTTCAAGAGTTTTGTAACTTTACTTAAATTTCCTTAATTTAAATTCCTAATTAAGAACTTACTTATTCTACAAATGAGTTGTTTGGGACTGTGATATACCTTCTTTAACATAACAGTTCTGTGGAAATTTATTTACCCCTGTGTACTAACCTGTAATACTAAAAGGAACAAAAATAAGGTGATTCTGTGAGTTCCAACTCACGGGGACCCTAAAGGACAGGGTAGGACCACGCCATAAGGTTTCCAATGCCGTAATCTTTACAGAAGCAGTCTGCTACATTTTTCTCCCGCAAAGGGACTCGGATGTTCCAATTACCAACCTTTCAGTTGGAAGCCACCCCCAGATCTTGCACCTGTAATATGTACCAGATCCTTAAAATTTAACATTAGACTTCTAAGACAATCGCTAACAGGTGATATTGGCAAAATAAAACTCGGAGTTAAATGGCAGGGAGATAGCTGGTAAAGAGGATGATGGTTTTACGCATATTCTGGCTTCCCATTTATTAGTGCGTGATTTAAAATATGTAGTGATATGAAGAAGCACATAGAAAAATCTTCGTCTAAGTAGGAAGAAGAATTCAGTTAATGTTTATGGGTCTTTATATTATCTTTATTTCCCTGGGGAATTGGTTATTAAAATGGTTATTATTCTTATCTTGAATAATGGAATGACAATCCAGAGACTATTTAATATTATGCGAACTTCCATTCAGAAAGAAAGATGCCATTTCCTTTTATGGAGAAAAAATTCTAGAACTGAAATGTAGCTGAGTTACATTTCTGTCCACAAATAAGAGAAAAAATGTGATTGATTAAGAAGTTAAAAAATGTCAACTGGTTAACTAGCTTTTTATGCAGTGTAATTCGGAGGCCTAATCATTTTGACTGGCTACTTTCAGCCACTCACTCCTGACTGGTGACTGTGAAGTGTATGTCTTTCAGAACATGCAAAAGGGAAGGTACAGCTTCGACCAGATTAGAAATATAGTCCCTGATCTTTATCATGGAATGGAATTGCAATTTGTCTTTACTTGATTTTGTTCATTTACTTTAAGGAAAAGGAATTAAAAATGTTTAAATGTGACTGCTATTACAGAAATGTATGCTTGAATATATTTAATAAATCATTAATCAAAAAGTGAAAATGAGACATCTCGGGAACTCCAAAATCTTCTTGATTGATCCTAGCCTAGTTTCATAGGAAGGAAGCACTATAATTTACGGGAATTTTACTTGTAGTATAGTCATGGTGGGTTATTTATAAATGGATTCTTGAAAATATCCCTTGGAGTTATAGGGAAGATTTATAGGGCATAGAGCTGGAAACAAAACCAAACAGGCGTGTTAATGAATGTCATTCTTAGGTATATTTTAAAGATAGTAATTGGTTATGATGAAAATTGATATATAAAATCAAGTGATTAGATGATTGACATGGAAATAACAAAACTGATTGTGTATGATTTACCAATACTCATGTTTTAATTTGACCTTCTGATTGTAGCTCTTGTGCCTAGGTTTTAAAAAATTTTGTGTATGTGTATGAGTCTATATTTAAGATAAATTAAATTGCAGTATTCTTAATTTTTGCAGTTAACGTCTTCAATCTCCAGGGAAACCACCTCAAGTAGTTCTAACCTAAAGCAATTAAACACTACTAATATCACAGTGGATACATGTTATTACAAATGGTGCTTCTTGCTTGTTGTCATCATCTCTAAAATTTGAGGTTTCATCGTTCATGAGCCATTTTAAAACCAAACAAAAACCCAAACCATTACCAACATCAATTTCGTGTGGGTCATTCATTATTTTATCTAAATGGAAAGCCTTTTGGATTTGTGCTTATAATTATTTCTTTGATTCCTTGCTCGTCTATTCATTTTTTAAAGACAAGCAGATGAATTTAGTTTTAAGGCTCTATGGTAGCACTTAAAATATTTAATAAGTGGGCAATGATATAGTGACAATTATGTTTTAAATGTAGATGATCTTTCAGGCATGTGTCTCTAAAAAGGAGCTAAAAGTGGCTTGAAGTGCAATCATATTCCATGATTTTCTAAAATAATTTAGACACTCGAAGGACAGTGACCTTAAAATAAAGCTCAAAACAGAGTGAAAGTGAAGCGTGAGCGAGTGTGTTGGAAAGAACTAATATTTGCACATCACATTTTCTTTAAGAAAAATGCCGTCTCTATTTGCACACACACACACACACCCCATGACAGTTCTTGTTGACACAAACGATACAGTCTCTCTCTACAGGTGATGTATTCACCGCCTAAAATTATCCATAACTGTTTTTTTTAATCCCAGCCCAACTTGCTCCAGCAGCACAGAAAAGATCTGCATCTCATCTGAATATCAACTGATCTGCAAAACAGGATTAGGAAAATCGCTCCTTTTAAAGCGAACATTTCCAAATCGATGGGAAATGATTTTATAACAATTCCCAATACATTCCCCTTTCTTTTCTTGAAAATTGACAGTTGCCACAGGGGAGAGTTACTTTTGAGTAGCCAGAAAACTACTTTAACGACCACCTCGCGCTGCGCATCCATCATTTTGGTTTTGCGCTGGACTCTAGAGAGCAAGAGGACAAGGTTCCTGAAACTCACTCCAGCTGTGACTCTGACCTTGGGCCAGTCGCCTTTAATATTTCTCTTCCACGCAAACGTTCGCTCTCTTCTTTTCTTTCCAGGACGCTTCAAACCTTATAGTTCTTAAATCAGAGCACACAATGGAGTAGAGTGTTCTATTCAAGGAGAGTTTTGGCACTCTCTCTTCTTTCCCCGACACAATCATTTCAAAATAGACCCGAAACCATCTATCGAACTGTAGAGGCCATCGAAAATACTTTTTATACTTACCATCTTCGACTTCAACCTCTTTTTTTCCTACTTCAATCGTTTATAGATGTTTTATTTATTAGCCGGGACATAACATTGAACATGGGATACAGTCTTATTTCTGTTGGTGACTCTTTGTCTTTGAAAGTTATTTTATTTCATCATATTCAAAGTTACTTGCGCTCATCCAGAGAAAGGAGCTAGCCTGCTCCTAGTTGTTTATCTGAGTTTTGAAAGGGTTGATGAAATCTTTGTCTCTGTCTGAGCCTTTTATTGAATTATCTACTTTAAAAAACTGTGAAACAAGAGCCAGAGGCAACAAAAATGATACTAATTAATGGACTAATTAATAGACCTTCTAGTTTTTAACTTGATATACATATAGATTAACTATGTAATACATAATCAACATTTACTACTATTAAAAGGAATAAAAAGTAAACTTTCTTTTCCTCCTCTTTTCATTCTTGCAAAGGCGTACAATAGAAAAACTTCAATTATTTTCAGTTGTTGGTCTCTTTCAGACAAACAAAAATGACTTCTTAAATAGATTAATTTATATGAAATATGGGAAATATGTATGATATGAACATCTGCTCATGGGAAGAAAAGTCACCATCCAACTATTTTAAATAGTGGCTTCCTGGCGAGTCTCGGGTCCTAGCATTTTATGGCGATTGCTGCTTTCTTTAGGTTCAAGCCAACGAAGAGAAAGTTGTGAGTAATACCAATTTTTAATTAAATGCCCTTCAAGAAAACTTGTCTCATAAATCCTTTTCTTTGTAATAATAAATGAAAGCAGAGGAACCCTAAAAGAAGAGAATTTTCACTATCAAAATTAGATTGTTGACTTTTTAAAAAACATTTTATTAGGGGCTCATACAACTCTTATCACAATCCATAGATTGTTGACTTTTAGTACAAGCAGTTAATTTATGTAGAACTAAAAACGTAATTATGATCCAACACTTATTCCACCACAGGTGAGCTGATCTAACAGTCTGCATTTGTGGAATCTTAGTAGTAATTTGTATTTAAGACACGTGTTCCAAATAAATGCAGAAATAAAACCAGTTAATGGGCAAAAGTAGCACCATTTAAAACATCGTATCTTTTTGTTCAGTCAAACAAAGTGGCAAATGTACTTTCGGTTTCTTTTAAAATATAGTGTCCATTTTAATTACTTGATTCTAGTAACATGATTTGGTAAAATCTTGTGAATATTTCATAATCATAAGACATCTTAACAACTGCCTCCAACCTGTTGAAAGCAAACAAACAGGAAAACTAATGAGTGCTGAAGTATATTAAATGATGAAACGACGTCATGATTAGCGAACGTGGTGGGCTTGTCTGGATGTTTCTGCAGAGATGATACCTTCTCATATGATGCTCTGCCATGTCAAATAGGTGTGCTATTTCCTTGGGGACTGGCAAAAAGAAATGATCTTTAGAACATATTCCTCTAATCTGGGTCACAATTAGCTATGACACAAATTAAATTATAGTAAAGGTTACTATTTAGTGATGATTCGTGGTGTCAGGGCTGGCCCCAAGTATTTTACCAAAATTAGCTCTTTTGATCCTTTGGCTGCCCTTTGAAGTAGAGTCTAGCATTAACCTTATTTTATAAATGATGCAACATTAATTTCTCAGACACATATGGGAGTAGGCAGTTTGAACAAGTCACACAACAATCTAAGTGGAGAAAACCAAATCCAAACCTAAGCAATGTTATATCAGCACTTTCATGCTTTAGTTACTACTGTGACTTTTAAAAGAGAACATGGATCTTTCTTTGATTCTTTTATAGTTTCCAATAGAGTAGGTGCAATCTTAGTTGCTTGTTTATTTTTTTTAATGAATACACAGACAAATACCATAGCAGTATATTACTTATTATTCCTGCATTTACTTAGCTTCCTGCCATGGAAATACTTCACTGTTACACACACACACGCGCACACACACACACACACACACACATGCACGCACACACGCGCGCACACACACATGCACGCGCGCACACGCGCGCGCACACACACACGCACACACACGCACACACACACACACACACACACTTTGGTCTTCTTTACCCCATTACGCTATGGTGTTTCCTTAAGCATCTGAGATGTCACTGTGACAGGCCTATATTTCTTCTTTTCCATGGCGGGGACTGCACACTTCCCAATATCTGTCTGGTTACATCAGGATGCTACCATTTTCCCACTGACATTGCAGCGAGGCACATATTTCTCAACAATGGTGTCAAGTTGATTTGGTTGGTAACCCTCACACCCTGATCACACGTGAGAATGCTCTTTGCTTACAGCCTGAACTCACTTATGTTTTGTCTTCACCTTTGACCCTTTCAGAGAATGAAATGCTCTATGTTATTAGGAGTTTCCACAATTCTATGGTTTTCTAACAAGTTTCTAAGTCAGGCTCATCACTGGCTAGCCAGATGCATTAGAAGCAAGGATGACAAGCCATTGTTTCACATGTTTTGGACATATTATTGGGAAAGTCTAGCCACTGGAGTGGTCATGCTTGGTAAAGTCGAGGATCAGTGACAAAGAGGAAGACCTTTAATCAGATGGATTAATATAGGGCTGCATCAAAGGGCCCAGACAGCAATGATTGTGAGCAAGGGACAGGACCAGGCAGTGGTCCTCCATTGTACTTGTTATCACTATGAGTTGAAACCAAACTGATGGCACCTAACAAGAACAATCAAGTTAGGAAATGTCTATGGGACAGTTACCTGCATGCTCTGGTCCTTTGTTTTTCTCATCTGCAAAATAGGAAAACAACAATAGTTATTTGACTGGACATTAGTGAGGATCATATATTATGACATATATTAAAAACCTTTGGACGAGCAAAGTTCTTTTTAATTATTAGCTATTGTGCTAATGTAAGTTCTACTACCATTAGGAAAATAAGTGAAGTCAAATGTTTACCCACAGAATAGAAAGTAGCCACTTAGTCTTCCCCACTGAGCTGGGCACAGTTGACTAAATTAACGCATATGACGCACATATGGAAAAAATGAAGACAATGAACACCAATGCCAAGATGACAACTCTCATGAATGATAGCTATGCCAACAACACACACATATGTTGTCACTTTGGCATAGTGGCTACCCATTGAGCTACTTACTTCAAGACTAGCAGTTCAAAACCACCAGCTGCTCTGCAGGAGAAAGATGAGGCTGTCTACTCCCACAAAGAATTACAGTGTCGGAAACTCACAGGGGCAGTTCTACCCTGTCACATAAGGCTGCTAGGATTGAAAACAAATTCAGTGATTTTTCTGACACTGAATTTGACCCTTAAGAGGAAAGGGGGTTCTTTGTTGCATTGAGGGGGGAAAAAACACCAAAGTGACATAGAATGAATAATTAGTGAAATTTTGGGAAGAACACAGAGCAAATAATGTCCCAGATATTAAAAATATAACCACAATAAATGGAGTTGCTAACAATCAAGGCAATATTGGATTTTAAATTACAGGAATCAAAATAATTTCACTGCCAACAGCATTAACTTGATAGTCTTCAAAGTAAGTTAGCCACGACAGAGGTAAGATTCTTGACTTTTTCTGCAGTTATTGGGGCCCATGCACTGAACTGGGAATTTGGCAAGTTGACCACCTTCTCAAGTATCAGAGGATGTAGCCATCTGTCCTAGGAGGACACAGCATTTGAATGATCACCATTTCCATTTCTATGCCGTTTTTTTCCTTATGCCTCCTACTGGAAATAAGTCATTTGTCAATAATGAATTCGCTCTACCCATCATCTCAAAAATCTTATGCAATTGTAAAAGCGGAAGGAAAAGTATAATCTAAAAGTGAATGAAACAGCAGCTCACACTCAAATGCTGCTCTTCACTTGCTCCCTCTAACATATTGGATCTTGAGTCTTTAGCATTCTCCTTAATAGGCCTTGTTTTAAAGTGTATTTTGAAATCTAAAGATATCTGCCCTCCAGTATAAATACCCACTCAACAATGCATACTGTTGTTTATCGCTTATATATATATTTTTCTATTTGCTTCTGTAACATTATACCATTTTCATTTTCCTCCCAATTCCTATTTATTTTCTTCACAGAACACTTATAAATTTTATACTCATAAATGTGGGCGTGTTTTTAAAGTTCTGATCTCCAGCCTTCATTTTTTTTGTTTCACTTTCTTTTTATTGATTATTTACTTCTCACATAAACAGACATCTATTTTTAATTAGATCAAACTCCTAATTCCCAACATCTGCTCTTTGTGGAAGTATGGCCATCAAGGGAGGCAGGGGTGGGGGGAAAGGTGGGTGACTAAACCTTCCTTAAAATTTAAACTGAAATTTCTAAAGGTCTAGCAATTATATCTTTAAAATTTTTCATAGTTGCAAAAATAAATAAATAGAGATTGCTTACTTAAAAATGCCCCAGGTTAGACTAAGACAGATCACAAAAGTCAACTCTGACAACTCAGATGTCTTCTCACACCCTGGTCTGTTTCATGACTCCAAGGTGATGGAAGAAAGATGTGTAGTTTTCTATGCAGACAGGTGCTCTTTGTTTCACAACCCTACACCTTTGAATGCTGGGGATTTAGTCTTCTCCATATGATGGACTTGTTAAAGAGATTTGCGCCTGATTAGAATGTCCAAGAATCTATGGTTTATGTTCAGAAAATGTTACATAATTAAAATTGTCGGTATCTTTTTGAGACATGAGTGTATGTTTCATCTTTATATATTGGAAATTTTACTAAAGAAAATTTCCTTTTCTTATTTAATATCTACAATTATATGAGTGACCATTTGTTGATTTTCATTGTGCAAAGCCATCTAAACACTTTTTGAATCTAATAAACTCTTTAAAGTATTTTAAATATTTAATAATTCTATCAGATAATTCCTCAAACATGCTTAGCCATCAAAATTAAAGATGCAGATCTTTGTAGAAAGGACAAAACAAACAAACAAATCTTTTATCCTCTGAAATTTCCGTGAGCTGGTACAGAAAACTAAACCAGGACAGAATGAGGGCTGGTAAACACACTGGAAATCATAGTTTAATTCTCTCATCTTACACATGAGGAAACCAGATTTAAATGTTTCATGATCTGCCTGATGTACTACAGATAGTGCCTGTGACAGGAATTTTTGCTGAAACTTGGGTCATCTGATTCTTAATACAAGCCTTTCCAATAATGAAAAACAATGTTTTTCCATTAAATCTGCAACAACAAGGCTCTGTAGGAGGAAATTAAATACAGTGGTCTTGAGTTGATTAGAAAGATGGTGGGAGATAAATTATATGCGGAACTCTTTTTCAGCTCTCAACTTGTGTCCATCACAATGTATCATCATCATGACAATGCCATGATGACAACTGTGTCAGTCGGAGTTGAATAAAATCAATGGACGTAAGTGGCTTTGACTCTATTGTCCTTGTTCAGTCATCACACGTTAATGGCACATGGTGCTAGAAGGCTGGCTGAGCAGTGCACACTAGAAAAGCAGGAGTATATGAAAGAAGGGAAGAAAATGATTATGGATTATGAAGAATGCTCAAAACTTGGGTGAACAAGATTGACTGCTCACTGAAAAGATGGTCTTTGGAGTTCATACAGAGATGTCTAGCAATCCCTTGCTGAAAAACCGTCATTGAAAACCTACACATTTAAAATCATCATTAAAACATACAGCTTCATTCAGACACACATAGGGTCCAAATGAGACCCTTGTGGAGCACATAGATTGCTCAACCTTCGTCCAAGCATTATCTTGGATAGAGGCCAATGGTGTTAAAAGTTCCCTGATGAAGACTTGTAGAATGAAATACATTTTGCATCATGATCCACACATACACATTCCCAAAGTCAACATTTGAAAAATAAATACTTTTAAGATGACATTTCATAATCATTTCCTTCTGTTCTGTCCCCAATTCTTGTATTTTAGCATTCTCTTTATTCTTTTTTTTTAAACAAAAATTCTCGTGATGTCTCGTTGAACTGATTGACCTAAAACCTGTGATGAGACAGCACTCGGTCCAGTTGAATGCTGCTCACGGAACGTGGGGCCTGAACTCGAACAAGAGCAGCGTTTCACGAAGACTTTACCATGGAGTCCGGTATGCCGCAGGGCAGGCTGACATAGCTCCAGAGCAGGAGCATCCACCTCAGAGATCGCCTACTTTCACCATGTAACGGAACCATGTGTGATTAACTTCTTCCAATCGTTCCTCTTTCCAGGAATAAGTGAGTGACAGCGATGATGTATTTGATATTTGAACATTCAGGTAGCTTCACTTGTTCTCCCACCTTCGTGTTGTTTTCTCTGAGTGTACACCAGGTTCTAGTTGAGGACGGCACAGCACTGGGCAGGATTTCACAATGTTGTACCCAGGGCTACTAAGAGATGGAACTGATTGACAACACCTAACATGGCATGTGTAACATCTGACTTTAGTCTTTAAACATGTCGCTTTTGAAGATGGCCACAATTTTTTTGTGCGTGGAACACAAGGTGACCCTGAAACCACAAAGAATACAGATTCCGAAGAATAAGTTGGCCAACTTTTAAATTCAGTTTCCTACCTCTTTACATACTAAAAACACTTTATTAGAAGCTATTAAACACAACACACACACAAATTAAGACCTTTTAACTCTTAATTTATGAAGAATCGACCTGAGTTAGATAGGGAGAATGAAAAAATGAATGAATTGTTCCAGGTGGATTTTATGATTCTAAAATCACAAGTTCATTTTCAAATTTTATTAAAAACAGCAACAAAACAAAACCAAACCACACTACCTTCGACTTGATGTTGGCTCAGCGACCCTGTAGGCCATGGCAGAACAGCCCCGTGAGTTTCAGAGACTAACTCTTAATGGGAGAGAAAGCCCAGTCTTTCCTGTGAAGCCACTGGTGGTGGTTTTGAACTACTGACCTTTCTGATGGCTCTACACCACCAGTGTTCCCATTTTATAATCACCCATTTTAAGAAAGATTAGAGATTGGAAGTAGGAGCTGTTTGTTCTTTAAACTATAAGATACTGTTTCCTTCATATTGATCCTTTTACTGCTACATTGGTATTCCACCTGTAATTACCTATCTCCAAACTCTCATGGTGTCTCAAATCATTATCACAATGTTGTAGTAATTGTATGTTCCTCCACATCATCTACCACTTACGTTTAAAGGAAGTAAATTGACATCTGATGGGGTATTCTTCAGTTCATGCCTAGTCCCTAGAGCACAAAGCCTAAAATTTTCAAGATGACATACAATGTCATGAATTTTCTAGCCGATGGACGGCAGTTCTGAGATTTAAAGCTTGGTAATCTCATTTGAGTTTGCATACTTACCTGTGAAATTGGTGGGCCTTGTGGCTGTAGTATTAGATTAGCACCTCATAGAGCCTGGTGGCATGGTGGCTTACATGTTGTACTGCTGAGCACTGGCCAGCAGTTTGAACTCACAGAAGGCTGAGGCTGGGAAAGAGGCTGGCGCTTGTCAAGAATTATAGTCTTAGAAACCTCCATGGCCGTTCCACTTGGTCTACTCCATCTGCAGGGTCATTATGAAGCAGAACCGACTTGACCATGAGTTGTGGGCCACCTCATACAGATCTTTTTTTTTGGAGGTCAGAAAAAATGTACAGAGAGGTGTCTATCTTTTCTTTGCTAAAACAATTTAAAATTAACATTAAATTTTTCCCTGTGAAAAGTCTGACCTCATTTAATAGATTGTACAAAGCACCCAAAATAATAATGTGCAGAGGCAATATGATGGATGGTTAGGTTTTGTGTCAACTTGTACAAGAAGGGACGGGTAGAGTACAACTTGTCTATGAGGACGCAGCCGATGATGCCACCTTGGATATGTGGCCTATTTATAAGAGACAGTGGGGAACTCATGTCTCTTTCGCCTCTCGTCTCCTTCTTGCTTGCGTGGATTCTGCTTCTGGCTTCTTGGGACAGCTGCCCAAGTGACTTGACCCCGGGATCTGTTGACCCTCGGCCATATTCCAGTGATCTTGTCATTAGGATCCATGGGACCAGTCTGTAATCTCCAGGCTTCATGTTTTGCCTCCCTGCTTCATTGGCTTGGCAGCTGTGTGACTCTCAGGGATCTCCAGCTGTCATCTGACCTATGGACTTTGGATTTGAATTGGGATAGTCTAGGCTACAACATGATGTAAATTTCTTTCTTGATTTAGAGTTCTTTCTAAGACCAATAATACGGTCACTGGTTTTGTTTTTCTAGAAAACCGAGGGTTGTGCATTGGATACTGTTAATGAGGTACTAGAGGAACAAACCAGAAGGAAGGAGGGTGTGAGTGTCTAACTTTATGTCAATCAAAGAGAGCTGGAGTCTCCTTCTCCTTTGAATAGCTAGAGGAGGTGAGCTATGGCTATGGAAGTTTACTCAGTTGGCATCTGGATTCTATGCAATAGACTCCTGGGGACATGGGAACTGATCACTCTTGAATCATTTGGATTGTATCTGAAAGGAAAAAGCATCTTTTGGAGTTTCTGTGGCAAAACTGAGATGTTTAAGCAAGATGCCTGTAGGAAAGCCAGCCCATGAGATTCTTCCCGTGGATTTACCACATGGACATGATTGGGATCATATAGAACATCAAACTTGAATGTTTTAGATGGCTTGTGCCTATAATTATTTGTTTAGCTGGTTGTACTAGAATAATATTACTTTCTCCTTCATGTTATAGACATGATGTGTAATAGACATAAATATTGGTAATAATTATTAGAGAAAGCTTCTAAGTTTGCCGTTAGCCTCTGTGATTGGATTTGCTAAAAGTGGAGTTAAAATTTGTCCAGAAGAATCAGGTTTTAGTTCTAATCTGTTGGAGAGTAAGGGGCTCAGATGGAAAGTAAGCCCCACTGAGAGCCTTGAATGTCAGGAAATTTTAGTTGGAAAATAAGTGCAGACCCACTCCAAACTGCTGGCTTCGGGACTAATGAAATAAGAGTGAGTGTTTGGGTGTTTCAAACTGGAATGCAAACAGGTATTGGTGGATGCACTTAGGCTGGAAAAGTCTGTGCCCAACGGAGAAGAACCCCACACCCTTCTAGAATCGAAAATTAAAGGGAGTTAGTGGGGAGTCTTGTGCAACCATTAGGTGGCCAACCTGGATTCATTGGCTGAGTGGAAGTGGGAAATGCAGCAACAAAGAAAATGGTTGGAGGCATAACCTATTTTCAAGATACATTCTGAAGAGTTGATCTCTCTCTTGCCCCTCTTCTTTTTCCTGCGTGCTTGGAATCTCGTGTCTGGCTTCTGTTGATGGCCTTACACGTTACTATTGACCTTAGAGCCATATGACACTGCACCCCACAACATGTGATCTCCCAGGTTCTTGCTCTATCTTTTTGCTTCACTGGCTGGTGTCTGTGAATCTACAGTACCTCCAGCTATCATCTGACCCACAGACTTATTTAGACTTGTCTGAGAGGTTTCCTTGTTATAAATTTCTTTCTCGATGTAAAGATCTTCTTCAGACATAAATGAACATCACTGGCTTCGTTTCTCTAAAAAATGCAGCCTTACACAGGCAGGCTCACAAGGATGAGATGTACAGTAGGAAGTAACAGATTTCCACTTTCAGATGAGCAGCAGGGAGTGTGGAATGGGATGATGGAAGGGAGTGTATTGAGTAAAATAAATAAGAACTTACTACAACATGGGTGGAAGAGTAAGGTGTGTACTGAGATACACCAAAGAGGGGAGTCTGATAAATGCAGAGGCAGATTAAAATCATGACATCATGTTTTTCAGCAAACACATGCAAACATTTTTCCAAATTACTCACTGCCCAAAAGTCATCGCTTTGATATTGTACCATTTTGACCTTTATTTTGGAGCTACCCTCAAATAGCTTACATATTTGCTTAATCTAGGCCATAACTTTATGACCATTAGCAGGGTTACATACACTGATCAACATACCACATTAAAAATACTTGATTCTGAGTGGTTTTTTGCTATGCATACAAGACAAATACCCCACCAATATTGAGGATGTTCAATAACTGTGACTGCAAACCATTCTGAAAAGTCCGAGAAGACCATTCAGAGTCATGGAGGCAGTACTGCTGTAGTAATCACAAAACTCTCAGTGTTGATTGTCTTAAGGTGGAAAGTCTTCAACTGAGCCGGCAATGTTAGATTGTAATAAAAACAAAAGAATCTGACAGGTTACATTGAAATACGTCTTCTCCGTCTGAAACCAGGTCAGAATTTATAGAAATTCACAGTGTCCAGGAAGTAGTTAGCAAGTGTAGACCAGCAGTATGTCCCCCACCCCAAACCCACTCTTCTTACACGAGGAGTCCAGAAAATATCAAGCCCAGTGTGAATCCCTAGAGTCCAGTCTGGGGACACATGTGACTTCATCTTTCGCTTCTTAGCCAAAATGTGTACATGGAGACAAAGAAGTAAAAAGTCTGTCAAAAGTTATGTTTTCAATGCAAACATATTCTATTAAAGTTTCAGAGAAAATATGAAGCTGTTCAACTTAGTAAAAATGTTTTTACAATTGTTCAAATTAATACAATGCTTCCAAATGCTCTTCGGAAATTGATGTAAGTTTCCTTGTTTATGGTTTTGCTGCTGTATCTTCCCAATACTCTTCACAAGGAAACGACTTGTTAACAAGAAAAACCCTCTTGAAATTTCATTACTAAGGGTGTCCTGGCCACAGCAGCTGCACCACATTGTATTTGCACGTTAGTCTGTTGATTTTCATTGTTAAAATTACAAGTGACCAATGCTTGCTTCTTATGCCACAGTGATCCTAGTGATTGATTACAAATTGAATCAGGGTGTGTTCTGTGAGTTTTCTTGTTAGCGAATGCAAGTTTTCAACACAAATTTCAACTGTTTTTGATAGCCTGCACTTATAAAATTAGGGGGCAAGTGTGGAATCTCACAACTCCCATTTGCTGCTGCATTCTGTGTCAAGTAGAATTATAATTTTGTTATAAAAATTAACATTGGTTTACTAGGAAGGTGCTACTAAATAGGTGAGCAGTTTGAAGCCTGTAAGTGAGCCAGAACTTCATTACCCATGATTTTATCCCAGTGTGTTAAGATGTGTTACCCATTTCCATTCAGCTTGAAGGAACCATATAATATTGAAGATTTATTTTTATTTATACAAAGTAAAATCTATCGAATGAGGAGTATAAAAGTAAGTGAATAAGAAACCAAGGACCCCTAGTTGTGCTGTGTTAGACATTGCACTGCTAATGTCAAGGTTAGGCATTCAAACACAGGAACCTGTCCAATGAAGAAAGTTACAGTCTTGAAAACCCTGTTAGGTCATTATGATTTGGAATCCACTTTGTGGCAGTGGATCCAGTTTGTATTTATAGAAATAGAACTTCCTTAAAAAGAAAGAAAAGAAAAGGAAGGCAGGTTTACTCACCATAAACCAGGACAAACTATATTATTTCTTGAACAAGATCAAGAGGATTGGTCTGGTATGATGTCTCTTCCTCACAATCTAGTCACTTTTGGGGTGATATAAGGCTTTAAATGTCATCTATAGGCCAATGATTTTTTTAGATATTTAGAGAAATCTCTTTCCTAAACTTCAGACTAACAGATCCAGCAGTCTACTTCTCATTTCATATTTAACTTATCCAGTCACTTTTCCTTTTCCAAACCTGCTGCACCCTAGTTCTTTTTCTTTTTTATATAACATTTTATTAGGGGCTCATACAACTCTTATCACAATCCATACATACATCAATTGTATAAAGCACATCCGCACATTCCTTGCCCCAATCATTCTCAAAGCATTTGCTCTCCACTTAAGCCCTTTGCATCAGGTCATTTTCCCCCCTCCCTCCCCACTCCCCCCTCCCTCATGATACCTTGATAATTTATAAATTATTATTTTGTCATATCTTGCCTTGTCCGGCGTCTCCCTTCACCCTCTTCTCTGTTGTCAGTCCTCCTTAGTTCTTTTTCTACCTCACTTGATGATAAATTAATTTTTCTGAGGCTTAATCAGTGGCCTTGGGTTCATCCTTAGCATTTCTCTTTCCTTCACATTCGTACTCTTCCCATCAGGAAACCAAATTGGCCCCATCTTCAAAATATAGCCTTAAATACAAAAGGCATAGCTGTAAAGATATCTGTGCCATGGCAAAGAAGCTCACAGAAAAATGACTGAAGGCTTTCAAATGGCTTTCCCCCCAGCTGAGAATTTGCATTTCCACTCTAAATATACTGAATCAGAATCTAAAGTTTAACCAGATCCACAGGGGATTCTTGTAGATACCTAGAGAATTCTTCTGTTGAACACCTGGGAACTTGTGAATATGTAAATTCTGATTAAATATATCCAAGGTAGAAATGCAAATTCTCAGCAAGGTGTGGAACTAAAATGTACTGTCTCAAAGCTCTGATTTCTTGTTCCACATTCTAACTAACTTTTAAGAACAACCTTTGGTCAAGTTTTGGTGTAGTTATAAAAGATTAATATTCACAATTTAAGACATTAAAAAATATATTCACAATTCTCTGAAAAAGCTATTAAAATACTCTATCCCTTCCAAACTACTTATTTCTTTGCAGCCAGACTGTCTTCATCTACTTCAACTATAACAATTTATTAGAAAGAGATTGAATGTAGAAGCATATAAGATAATTCATCTGTCTTCTATTTAGACTTGAGATTTATAAAAATATATAAAAACATGCTGTGTTTCTCACCATTTTCTCTTCTTTGGGAAAACATTTTTACTTTTCATAGAAATATGTTGTTTTTAATAAATAAGATGGGACCAATATTTTATTGCTTAAATTTTTCCCCAGTTTTTTATAACTATAGACTTATACAGCAAAGAGAAACAAAATCCCTTTGTGGTCCTTAATAATTTTAAAACTCTAATGGGATTCTGAGCCCCACCCCCACACCCCACTGCCAAATTGTGAAGACCTTCCTTACACAATTTTTCCTCTTAACTAATTTTTGTAGAAAATTCTTGTATTCCAAACATTATCCAAGAACTAAATATCCAAGAAAAATATTATGTATCTTCTTTTTTAGAAGGAGTATTTAAATTAAACATTGGATTGGGCTTAAAACGACAATAGGGACAATAGTTATACCAACATGTATAAAGTAGGTTATTTCAATTAAAAAATAGGAATAGAAATAGTATCTACTTTGATTATCTCAAGTTTAGTATATTTAGCTCCTTTATTAAAGGGTTAACCTATACATTGAAACAGAGTTATTGGAAATGTTGTCTTTGAGCATCAACCCAGAATCGTGACTATAGTACAACTGAAAGCACAGCAACACGGACGTAGGTCTTGGATCATGATTTATGGCCTACAACTGGTGTAGAGGTAGACTGCTTGAATGTAAATCAAATCATTTAATAGAAATGAACAAAACAAATAAGCAATTTTCACTGTTTTTATGGTCAAAAGCAGTTAATTGAAGACTTTAAAATGATGGTAAATGTTACAGATGACAAAAGAGTTTGGAATTCTTAGAGGGAAATAAATCCTTCTTGAGGTACAATTTGAGGAGTTGAGCATCCATTTGGGGCCAAGTTCTTATTCTGCGTAATTCTAGGAGAATTCCCACAGAATACAGAGTCTTACAAACCGGCTGGCAACTACTCATTAAAAAAAATTCTTAGCCAAGGAGCCTAAATGCCTTATTCCTCTTTGATACTAATTTATGAGAACCCCTTCCAATGCTGTATCAAAGTGAGGGCTTGCCTCTTTTTATTAAAGTGAGTGACTTGACAAATACTGTTATCCCTTATCCTTTCCCCAGCTGCAAGTTCCTTTGTTGAAGTATGATTTCATAAATTTGTCCTGAAATACAATTTAACTTTTTCTTTGTGTTACCTTTTCCACCTGCAAACTCCTACCCTGATTTGTGCTATCATAATTAATGCATATGTTTAAAATAAGAACAGTATTACCCTCTTTACCCTCCAAACGGTGTATTTCCAGGACTTTTCTGGCTTTTCAGCACTTAGGTTATAGAAATTTTTCATAATTACAGAAAAAATTCCAATGCTCCTGTACCTCTTTCCAGGCCCACTACTGTTGCCTCAGTGGTTCTGATTGGTGCCAGTGAGATTAGCCTGTCCTTCCTTAGTTGCCACATTAATTAGCAATTCCATTATTTTTACTTTACTATTGAAATTCTCCATCACATTATAAAATGAGGATTTACCGGGACATAATACACACACACATTATTGAATTATTTAAGTTAAGGGGATTTTTTTTGTAACTGAAGATGATAGACATGCCACCTTTTGAATAGATACTTTAGTAGGTAATCTACAATTCCCTAACATTCAACTTTCCAATATGTGAACACATTTTCCTTTTTAAGAAGATACTTCATTCTACTCTCGTGGCTTTTGTTCTACTTTCCTGTCTCTTGATGTTTATTTTTGTTTCCATAAACTTCATTTACTCAGTGTTCATGATTTCAGTATTGTTGGTAAGCTACTGTTGAACCAATCTCCAGCGTAAGGCAGCCTGGGGTACCGTGGGATTCTACCACTGAGATACATAGGAGTTGCCATTGGTTGGTTTCTCTAAAGTACATGCTCAGGTCTGTCTTCTCCATAGTCCCTTACAGTCTGAATGGTGCACTGTACCTGTTCAGCATCTGAGCAACATGAAATCTTCTCCTTTGCTAGAGACATATTGGTTGGGAATTGAATAATCATCAGGTATTCCTATAAAGTTAGGCAATATTTCTGGGAGACAACTCAGTTTTGATTGTGTTTACTTACATTTTTACTTTACTCTTGAAAACTTTTGTTTACAACAAATCTCTATTATTACTACTACTTAAATAATTTTATTTCATTTATAGTACTCTTAGATGATTTGTATCTTGAGAACATGGAAACAAGAATCGACTTTAGTAGACACTGTATAAATAATTTTAATTAAAACCTCCTAAAGTAGTAAGTTTGTGCAGTGACATCTGCTTTCTAGAAAAGGTTCAACATGTGTTTGTGTTGGGAAAATAATGGAAAGTCCACAATGAATTGACTCCAACGTGGTGAAACCACGTATGTGAAGTTGCACTGTGCTCTAACGGGGTTTTCAAAGGATGACTTTTGGAAGTGTATACTTAGGGCTTCCTACCAGTGTGTCTCTGGGCAGGTTCAAACCATCAGCCTCTTGATAATAGTTGAACAGTAAGCTTTTTGTGCAACTCAGGGACTCTGTATGTGTCCCAGGTGTCTTCATGTGCTTTTGTTACCCTCCCACTGAAGCAGGAGGAAGCTTTCCAATGTGCAGATGTTCATCTCTCTCACAGGTAGGATAGTCTGACTCAGTTGCTTACAAGCCATGAGTTCCATGACTCTTTATTTGTACATGATTCTCCTTTGGTATTCCAACTCCCATGGTGCATGGAAATGTCTTACATTATAACAGACTTAGTTTGTGCAGTTTAGGAGCTCAGGTGGTGTAGTGGTTATACTTTGGGATTCACAGGGATGGCAGTTCAAAACCACCAACAGCTCCTTGGGAGAAAGACAGGGCTGTCTACTCTGGAAAACAGTTACAGCATAGGAAATTCACAGGGTATCATGTGAGTCAGCACCGACTCTGACTCAATCACAGTGTTTTGTTTTGTGTGTATACACCACTTTCTCCTGGTGTGTATACACCACTTGTCTTTAAATTCTCAAAACAAAAAAAATTCTTTTCAACTTGTTCCAAAAAAAATCTCATGCTTACTCTAATTATAATTGCATCTATTCTGAATAGTTTACGTAGTATTCCCCCTTCACACAGTAACAGATGCAGAGTAATGTGTAGTAAATGATTATTGGTTCTATATGTGAATGTTAGTGCCATCGAGTCAGCTCTGACAACGGTGGCCCTAGCTAGGCACAATGGAAGGAACCAGGGCCCGGTTCAGTGCCATTCCCACAATCGTCCCTGTGCAGAAGCCACAGCGCTACTTCCTCTCCACTGAGGGTCTTCCTGTTTTTTGCTACCGCCTTACTTTGCCAAGCATGATGTCTTTTTCCAGACTATGGTCTCTCCTGACAACATGTCCAGGGTCACAGGCTTGCAAATCCAGTGGGGTGATCCTCGCATACCTGAGATTGCCACGAATGGACTCTTGTTTTCTCAAAAATCATTTTATTGGGCGCTCTTCCAGCTCTTATAATATTCCATACATCAATTTTATCAAGCATATTTGTATATCCGTTGCTATCATCATTTCCAAAACATTTCCTACTTGAGCCCTTGGTATAGCTTACCCTTTCCCCCCTCCCCCCACCCTCATGAATCCTTGATCGATTGGATATTGTTATTATTATTTTGTATCTGACACTGTCTGTTGTCTCCCTTCACCCACATTTCTGTTATTTGATCCCCTGGGGGGGGGGGGAGGAGTTGCTCTATATGCAACTTCAAGCAGGGCTTCCCCTTTCTTCTTAAGAGGACCACCAACAGCAGCAATTGTGACCCACCCGGAGTGGCTGTGACACAGTCAGGGAGTCCCAGTTGCCATTTCTCTTGTCTTTGTGAGGTTTTCCATTAAGTCAAACAGATAGGTCTTCAATGTGTGTGTAGGGAAGGCAGTGTTATTTGGTGAGCAGAAAACAAAAAGAAAAGTGGAAACCACTTGTGTTCAATCCAGCATCCAACCAATGATATAACATGTGACACTGCAATTAACATGATCTTGTGATGTTCAATCGCCTTAAACCTTCAACCAGCAATTTGGCCCAGACAAACAATTTTGTTTAGAAAAAGGTGGCAGACAATATGCTTTTTCCCACAACTAGGAACAAAGATCTGGGACTAGGAAAAGCTTGCTTCTTAGCAGTTAGTTAGGCAAAAAGGTTAATAATAATAATAACATCACTGTTTTGAAATTCTTACTCTGAGTCATGTTATAATACTCTATCCACATTATTCAGATTGCATAGTAATTAGAATATGAAATATCATCAGTCACACAGAAAAAAATGCTTACTTTTAAAAATGTAAGTACCTCAACTATCACTTCCTAATTTTTTACTTTTATTTATGACATTTACTTTCTACCTCATTAACTACCTTCTAGGTCTTTTATTATCAGCCGACTGTTTTGTTTTTACTTCCAATGCTCTATCGCCTACAGCCTGAAAACTGTGTAGTCCATGCGCCCAACTTTTCCCAGAGACTTCTTGCACCTCTTCAGCTCAAAGCAAGGGCCAGCCTGACTTAAGCTCTCCCGAGATGACCAAGCAGCCAGGCTATGACCTGGAGAAAATTGCGAGCAAAGCAGAACACATCATAGCCAAGCTTCCCAATGACCTCTCCGGCCTATAAGGTTTCAGAAAGCCCTTGTCCTGGTCATGCAGGTGGAAGAGCAGGCCAGCAAAGAAACCAGCAGAAGAAATTTCCCAAGCAAGGTCTGAAAATAGATTAGAAAATAATGGAAGTTTCCCACAAAATTTTGAAGCCCCCTTGTATATCTATCAAACAACTTTTGCCTCTTCAGTTATTTACAGGTTTAAGCCTTATTGGCAGCAATGACAAGCATCTGTTTGCAAGCTCCCATTCCATGATCCATGTGGTTTTTCCATCACTCCTTCCCTCCACCCCCACTTTCTGTAGACTGACCCTAGTAACCACTAATAAACCTTAGTATCTATTAAAAAAAAGATAAACCAAAATGCTTGTGTTAGGCCAGGTTGACTAGAGAAACAAATCCAGAGATACTCATATAAGAGAGAGCTTTATATCAAGAAGTAATTATATATCAAGCAAACACCCCAGTCAGCTCAAGTCCATAAGTCCAATACTACTCCATAAGTCTGATACTAGTCCATAATTCCATCTTCAAACTCACACAGTCATGAGCAATGATACCAAATGCAGGAAGATCACAGGCTGCCCGTAGGTGGAAAGTCTTGTGGATCCAGTGGTGGTAGAAGCACCTCAGCACTGACTTGGACCTCCACGTGGCTCCTCCAGCTCTCCAAGCGTGTCACCAGCAGGAAGGTGAAACAGAGAGAGAGAGCGGGAGATGCCCAGGACCCTCCGTATAAGGAGGCCATATCCTAACAAGGAGGGTCCATCAGGCTGTGACCTGATTGACAGGCTAGACTCTACTTCTTCATTCTGTTTATCAAGCTGACATGAGATTATGTAACTACCACATTTTGTTGTGAATTAGGTGCCACTGCCCATCAGCATTTAACAACGGGTACACCCTTTTTTTCAACATATCCGTTGAAAGCCCCTCTATGGCATGCACCATCCTCTGGTCTCCTTACTTCCATGCTTTTTGTCTCTGATCCTATCTTCTCCCTAACTCTCTCTCTCTCTGGGAATATGCTGCTTCTCTAATCTTCCATGGCTGATTCTGCTAGCATAGGGGTGTGTTTCGTTTATGACCTGAAGGTGACTGAGGGCCACAGTTTCAGGGACTCTGCCTGTCTTTCTGACAAGTAAGCCTGCTTTCTTTCATAGTTTTGGGTTTTGTTACACATTTTCTCCTACTCTGTCCGTGATCTTCTAACATGGTCCTTCGCAGGGTAGTTGGTAGTGATAGCGGGACACCGTCTAGTCTTTCTAGTCTTAGGGATGTGGGGACTGATGTTGGCATAGTCCACTAGGCCATTGGATGGATTGCTCCCATATGACTTTGGATTTTTATCTCTCTTCTTGTATCTAAACCGAGAGAGAACAATGGTGGTACCTTACATTGCTGAGCATCGCTCATTAGTGTTTAATCTTTTAAAGGTCTGTGAGCCCTTTACTGTCACGCTCTTTCATTTTTATTTCCAACATCCCCTTATTCGTTGGAGATCATTTCTGAAGCTATCCATGGATTTTACCTAGAAGGATGCTATTTATTTAAACTTCCTGTTTGCATTATAATTTCTGTTTTGGGATCATTGGTGCTCTTTTAAAACAAGGATCCTGGTGTTCTCTGAAGAGCTTCCGCAGTGATTTTCATAGGCATTCAGGTTTGGGAACCCTGAGCTCTAGGAGCAAAAATGTTTATTAGATACCATTGAGTTCTTTAATTTTTTTTAAGTATCACAGTTTATTTTGTGAAAGAATATATTTCCTAAAACTCCTGTGATGATTATATGATCATAATGTTGATGTTATTGGTAGAATTGTCCATTTTAGACACGTAAAAAGCCTTTTCAGAAAAGTAGAACTGCCTTATGGAGTTTTGTAGGCTGCACTCCTTATGAAAACAAACAATCAAATTTGTCATCAGCAGAGCCACTGGGTAGCTCTGAACTGCCAACCTTTAGTTAGCAACTGAGCACTTATTGACTTTTCTTCCACAGTTTTTCTCCCATTCTAGCCAGAATGTTCTAATATGGCCATTTTCAGTGTCAGTAATAACTGGGAACAGCAGTAATAACTGAGAACAGCAGTAGCAGGGTTTACAGTTATGGAAACGGATGTTTATTGGATTCCTTATGAACCTAAGAGAGTTGATGTACTAGTACTTGCCTGCGTTTTTCAAAAAGTATAAGACAAGTAAAACAAAGGTCTTATTTCCCTACTTAAATACATTTGTTAAAATATTCTCTACATCTTTAATTGGAAGTTCAAAGCTGTAATGCACATAGAATGCAAACGTGAACCGAAAGAAGGGTCCCTGCATGGTGCAAGCAATGAGTGTATCCAAAAGTGTAGATATTCAAGTTCAACAAAACACACTTCTGAAGAGAGGCCTGACAGATTAATCCCCACACCAACCAATGAAAAGCCCGTGGGATACAGTTTGACCCTGGCACACAAGGAGGGGCCAGGAGCTGGATTGGCCGAGTCGCCACTACTTAGATACCAAATACCATGTGAGGAAGAAAGGGCGGAGGATGGCCCAGCACCTCCAGATATCTAGCTCTATTTTAAGGGAAATTTTCTTAAAGGCATCCAGAAGGAAGTAGCAGATCTTTGAAACCTTTTTGCTGTTCCACATGTGCATTAATTTTCTCTTGCTACTGTAACAAATTATCACTAACTTTGTGGCGAAAACAAACACAAATGTATTATCTTAGGTTTGTGTAGCACAGAAGCCTGGGATAAAGTCAAGCTGCTTTAAGGACTGCATTCCTTGCTGGAGGCTCTAAGGGAAAATGTGCTTCCTTGCCTTTTCCAGTTTTTAAAGACAGTCCAAATTCCTTGGTTTCTTACCCACTTCCTCTGACTTCAAAGCCTGAAACGACTGGTTGGATCATTTTCACATTGCATCTTTCGCACCTGCTCTCCTTAGTCATAGCTCCGTCTGACCGCAGCCTGGAAAGGTTCTCCATTTTTTAGGGACCTGTATGATTAGACGGAGTTTGCTAGGATGTTCGAGTATAACACCCCCATCTCTGTCCCTATTCACATCTGCAAAGTCATTTTTCGCACTGTAAGGTATCAGGCACAGAGGGTAGGTACTAGAATCTCCATTACTTGGGGGCTCCACTATTCTTACTACAATCAGTGTGAGACATAGGGAATCATTTTGTATGCCACATTTTCCAAAATGTGAGCAGAGTAATGAACTGGTGGGGAAATGAATAGCAACTTATTTTTAGTCAGTGGTAGAATAGATGTTAACAGATTCTTAAGTGACATCTAACTTGGAAGTTAAGAGTTATTAATAGTAACCAATACAGTCAGTCTTTTTCTCCAGCTTTGGAAAAGATCATTACAATTGTAACCTGAACACCAGATGTTGCATGTAGTTAGCTTGTACGAAGGAATGAAAATTGTTTTTCTAAACACTTCTCACAGAGAAGTGAGACACTTAAAATATAAGAAGCACTTTGAAATTGAGGCTGAAGGGAAAAGACCCAGGAGTCAAGTTCAAAGACCTGCCTTCCAGAGCAGCTGGTTGCTTGGAACTGCCAACCTTGGGGGAATCACAGCGTTCTACATAGCCTTGAGGCCATCAGGCTTGGTAAAGTAGAGAGGTATCCAAAAAGAAGGCCCGAGAGGACATAGATTGACACAGTGGCTGTATGAGGCGTAACAACGATTAGGAGGATGGTGGGACCACGCACTGCTTCATTCTGTTTTACATGGGGATACGATGGCAGCAGCCTTCTAAAATGTTTCTGGGCATACAAATCACCTGGAATTCTATTATAATGAAGATTGTGATTCAATACGTCTAGAGTGGAGCCTGATTTTTATGTATTTTAATAAAGTTCCAGGTGATATGATGTTGCTGGTTAGCATATTTTGAACAAAGAGGGTTCAGTGAACTTCAGCTATGAAGAATCTCCCTTTTATTCTGTGCCTAATTCTTTAGTGAATTCCATGAATTAAACACAAATTCATTGCCATCAAATTGAGTCTGACTCATGGCGACTCTCTAGAACAAAGTGAAAAGGATAGTCAAGACTGCATCTTTCAGCCAAGAAGTGGCTGGGGCTGGGGGTGGGGGGTGAACTGTAGACATTTGGGTTAGCAATCAAACACTGAACCATTGCTTGACCATTAAGCAGAGTTAATAGTTTGTGAAATGGGACCCTTTGTTAATCACTGTACTAAGTACTTTCAACATGTAGTATTTATACATGCAATGTTTGAATGCATCCTTCCCCATCAAATTGGGAAGAAAAACATAATAATTTTGCAGAAAAGCAAGATAAAGTTCAGTAAAAAAGTCCAGGGATTCATCCAAGGTCAAAAAATTGGTGAGTGGCAAAATTATATTCTAACACATCTACTTTAATCCAGGGCACATACGCTCAAGCACAGTTTATACACAGGTAGACTCTGAAGATGGATCCAGAACACAGAATATTAGAATCAGATTAATTTTGATTTTTTTAAACATGACTCTTAAACCATACAAATTTGCTTTTGAAGAACATTCTCTACCCTTTCCTTTTTCTTTGCCATTTTATCTATCTACCTATCTATATTTTTTATTGGCAGTAGAAATCAGGGCGGTAGCAAAGCAAAATAATGTAAAGCCCTCCAGCAGATAAACATTTTCCATGCACATTTTGAGGAGAATAAAAAAAACAACAAATAAAGAACCCAAACAGCAAACACTGTAAAGTCATTCTTTTGTAGAAATAAATTTTCAGTGAAGAAGTCTTTCATTTGGAAATTAGATCCAGCTTCTACTATGGAAAAAGGCAGTAAAAGGCAAAGAGAAGCAGTAGGTCTCTTAACTACATGGTCACACATGATACTTGGAATTCCGCAAAACAATATTATAGATTTAAAAGAGTTGAACTATCTGCTTGCCTATCTGTGCACTGGAAAAACCAAGCATTGAGAAGAAACAGTGTCTGCAGGTAGTTCAGAGTGATGTAATTCAGGACAGATTTTCCTTTACTCCCTCCACACATGGCTTTGAAATTGAAGATTTCTTTTCTCTGAAGGAAGATGGAAAAGTCATTATGCACCAAGTGCAAAAAATTAAGCCTGGAGCACAATTTTCTTGGAACATAATATTCTACTTCCTGCTTATCTGTGAGTGGATGAGCGTATTACACAGAGTTTGAGGCCAGTGATATTCAGGGAAGGCAATGACAAGCCTGTGGATTTCCAAAGGACAGCGGTTTATTTCTATTGTAAATTCTAAAAGAATATATTTGCTAATTACTACAGAGATTGTCTTCAATGTGCTGTTGGTTTTCCTGAGGAATGACAAGTAGGCATTCATGCCCTGAAGTTAAAAACTAATTGTCAGTGGGACTAACTATAGAAGCATGGGTGAATGGAGACAGTGGACAGGGTCAAATATGACAATAAAATAATGTATAAATGATCAAGAGCTTATGAGGGGGGGAGGGTGGGGGAAGAAAGGGGGGAAAGAGGAGTTGATACCAAGGGCTCAAGTAGAAAGAAATTGTTTTGGAAATGAGGATTACAACTGTGGAAGTTACATAATCTCCTGTCAACTTGAGCAAAGGGGTGGAGTCTAGCCTGTCAATCAGGTCATAGCTAAGGTGGCCTACGTGTGGGCCTGGCCTTTTCCTGAGGATTCTGGGAACTCTGGTCTTCTTCCCAAGAGGCAGGACACAGTCTCCCTGCAAGACATTTCTGTTGACAAGCCACATGGAGCTATGCTAATGGAGCCAGAACCCTGGAGCTGCTGGAACCACATGGAGACCCACACCAGTGTTGAGATGCTTCCATTGCCACTGGTCCCACTGGCTTGTGATCTTCCTGCATTCGGTGTCATTGCATGTGCTGTGTGAGTCTGAAGGAGAATCTATAGATTGTTATCGGAGATATGTATGGGCTTGATCTGGACTTGATCTGGACTGGGCTGGGATGTTTTCTCTATGTACAATTGCTCTTTTATATAAAGCTCTCTCTTATACACATATGCATGTCTATAAATTTGTTTCTCTAATCAACCTGGACTAACACAGCAACATGTGTACAAATATGCTTGATACAATTGATGTATAGATTGTTATAAGAACTGTAAGCATCCCCAATAAAATGATTAATTAAATTTAGGGAATCCAGGACAGATGAACCCCTCAGGACCTGCGGTGAGAGTGGTGATACAGGGAGGGTGGAGGGAAGGTGGGGTGGAAAGGGGGAACCAATTACAAGGATCTACATATAACCTCCTCTCTGGGGGATGGACAACAGTAAAGTGGGTGAAGGGAGATGTCAGACAGTGTAAGATATGATAAAATAATAATA